>NC_086320.1:64906552-65141552 GCF_036172605.1 Pelobates fuscus | reverse complement strand
ATTAAATCAGGTCCTTGCAGTCCCAAAAGCTTGCAATCGAATACTGGTTAGAAACATGAATTCACTAGCCCCAAACTTTAAGGGCTGACTGGCAAATCTAAAAACACAGCTAACAGCTAGAGGACTCAGATTAATCGAGTATTTGCAAAATCACAGAGTTCCACATTCTAGCTCTAAGTTAAATAAAGGCGTCTTTGTTCTGTGTGATTAAGAAGATTTTAAACACTCCACAGAAAATCCCTTTACTCTCTGATAACATGCTTTGTTTTCAATGATCTACTGATCCATCCACTGTAAAAACAAAAACAAAAAAACATTGTCACCAGGATCCTTAAAACTAGCCAACCCCAGGCAGCCCCAACATCAGGAGCCCCAGGAGACATCTCTAGATGAAGAAGAGGTCCCATGTCTATCAATCAAGGCACATGAAGAATTGCTGAAGCAAACAAGGAACAAGGTACTTACACTGAAAGGGGCTTGAAATTCCCACCATTCGCTACAGGCTTGTATCTGCAAATAAAAGTTCCTGTCTTCTGTGCAGCTCAAGTGGAGATGCAAAGGGGGGGAAAAAAATAAAATAATAAAATAAATAAGGAGGGGTGGAAAGAAAAAAAAATCAAGAAACCAAAGTGTTGCAAAGAGGAGGAATGCAGTAAGTCCAGATGATTCACGTCCAGGAGAAGTCAAAACTAATTGAGTAACTCCAGCTGCCCACAGCTTCAAGCAAACTCCCCCAGTTCCTCACACTGGAGAAAGATGGGGGGGCTAGAGGGGAGGGGAAAGGGGGATAATAATAATAATAGAACGCAAACGCTCAGTCTTCAATCTGAGCTTTAATTGCAACAGTGACAAGATCCTGGTGTTGCAGACTGGGTGAGCAGTCAGAGCTTGCTGTCACTGGTGGTCTGCAGGAAGGACAGACATTTATTACAGGCGGTGTGTGGCTGTGTCTTGGAGGAGGCAGGAGACTGATGTGTGCTGATTTCCACCATAAGGCTGAGATCTCTTCTTCCTCTCCTCCTCCTCCTCCTTCTTCTTCTCCTACTCCTCCCCTCCTTCACTCTGTTTATTTCTCTTTCTCTCCTGCAGTCTCTCTGCTGTCACTTTGTCTCCCTCTAAAGTCAAACAGCACACTGCCAGCAGACTGCTAGTCTCCTCTTCCCAGGTGCAGGGTGGGAGGGCTCTCCTCAAGCAGTGGGAGGTGGTTGTGGTATCAGACATCTGTGTCGTAAAGAGGTCAGGGGGGGTCAAGTAATGGTAACAATGGGGAGAGCACGCTGCCTTTTGGGATCTTTGCCTATTTCTTTCTGTACTCTCTCTCTCTCTCTCTGTATATGTATGTATATATTATTCTTTTTTTTGGTATTTTTTTTCCAGACCTGGTGGCTTTGGACATGTAACAAGCTTCACAGAGGAGGGGATCTTAGCGTTTGCCTGCCCTTCAGTAACCTAAGACAAGCACTTTCTCCGACCATCTGGAGACACAACTCCTCCTGCCTTCTCTGCCTGGATCTCATCACTGAGCAGGCAGACAGTGCTGCTACAAACCAAGCCTCTCTCTCACATCTCTCCCTAATCCCCTTCTGTTAGCTCTTTTTTTTCCCAAAGTCTGTCTGTTTGTTTTTGCATTAGGTAATGGGCACACAGAAAACAAGGAGGTGTATTTTTCATTTTTTTTTTTTTGTCTCCTGCTCTTTCTGCTGGATAATTCTGGAGGTTACGATGGTGTCTTAGAACCTATTGACCTGATACATTCCAAATGGACTGAAGCACAAACAGAAGTTCTATTTTACACTTCATCAGAATCCTTTGTTACTGAGGTGGTCCTGACATGGCTTTAGCTATAAAGGGGTTAATAATGGTCATAATTCTATATGAAACTATAGTGCAGTATTAGCAAGATCCTTCCTTGATCAAACAATCCCATATCAATCATGTGTATAACAATATTCTTCCTATTTTTGAATATGTTAACAATAATATAGTCAATTCTGAGTATCATTTGGGTGTATTTTCATTTTTTAACAAGAAGGTATACATTGGATAAGATAATGTGTAAACGCACTACTGTTATGGTGTTGTGCTTATTCTTATTTATGAAGTGACAAGATTTCCTGCATTGTTAAAATATTTGTGATGGGCTATTATTATTATTATGATTATTATTATTGGTAATAAAGCGCCAACATATTCCGCAGCGCTGTACAATAGGTGGACTAACAGACATGTATTTGAAACCAGACGAGTTGGACGCACAGGAACAGAGGGTGTTAAGGGCCTTGCTCAAACGAGCTTACATGCTGGAGGTTCACAACCAACTGAAAATATAGAAGTCTAAATAACCAGATTGGAAGATCCCTTCAGCTTGCCAACTTGCTGTTTTTTTTTGTAAGTTGGTAGTCAATACATTTCATAGTTTACTGAATAGACACCTTATAACATTTCTAATTAACAGCATTGCTCACCTGCTTCTAATGCTTGAAAGGAGATCATACAAATATATCTCAGACAGAGGCGACCGACCTAGAAAACTATTTTATGAACATTACATTGACATACATAGGGGCACTTTGAAATATATTGTCTGGCAATTTGAAAAAAAAGATGGATATTATGTAAATGACGAATTTCTGGAGAGAAATAAAATATTTTTGTTTCACCGTTTCCTATTCGTTATTTATCTAGTTGTCTAATATAAAAAAAAAAAAAATCTGAACTGTCTGGTTTTATAATAAAATTGTGTAAACATCTAATTTACATGTTATTTTATAATAAAAAAAATATAACAATGTATGTGTTTTTTTTAGTATGATTGCAGCACCCCAGGCCTGGAATATTGTCCTATGCTTTTAAGAATATTTTTCAGCTGTATTTAATGATCTTGGCATGAAATATACACTAGTTCAGTATTTTTAGTGAGTTCTGCAGATTATGGTATTTAACAATATCACAGCTTTATTAATTAAAGATCTCATTGCATTTGCATGTATTTAGATTTTTTAATATTGACACTCCAGAAAATAAACAAAAAAGGGGGTTGAATTATTTAATTTTGTATCAGGTTTGCACACTATAAAAAGCACAACACGTTAGTGCATATGCCCTTCCAAATGTAACTGAATTGATGGTGTTATTATTACCCTGCATAGGTCATGGTATAGTGTCAGGTGTCCTAAATTTTTTTGAGCAGAAGAAGGTTTGTATAATTCAACAAGACAATCCAGCTACTATAAAAAAAACAAAACAATATATATAAAAAAAAAATATCCACATCAATTTCAAGACTGATATACCAAAATGCATGTAGATATTAAATAAAACAATGAATGTAGGTCAGTTCTAATTAAAATGACTTGCAATGGTTTGGTTGCAGGTTTAATAATTGTAAATGCTATTGGTCTCTTCATTCAGCTTAAGTAATCAGTAACTATATTTAAGTCCCTTCTGTCACATTCTACAATTAAACAATGCTTTCCACCCTCAAAATCAAATATTAATATAACTGCAAAAGGAAGACAATTTGATGCACAGTATGATTGTCTCTGTTACACCACAGCCCTGCTGAGATAGATATAGAGATAGATAGATAGATAGCTAGCTAGCTAAAGAGCGAGAGAGAAAGAGATAGAGAGAGATAGAGATATATGTTAGATAGAAAGATAGATAGCGAGAGAGAGATAGCTAGCTAATGAGAGAGCGAGAGAGATAGATAGATAGACAGAGAGATAGATAGAGATATATGCTAGATAGAAAGATAGATATATAGATAGAGAGATATATAGAGAGATAGATAGAGAGATATAACCATTGTACAGTGCTACAGAATTTGCTAGCGCTATATAAATAATAAAACAATAATAATAATAATAATATACGATAGATAGATAGATAGATAGATAAGATAGATATAGATATAAGATAGATATAGTATATAGAGATAGAGATATACAATAGAAAGAAAGATGGATAGATATAGATATAAAATAGATAGATGTATTATATAGATATACACAATAGATAGATAGATAGATAGATAGATAGATAGATAGATAGAAAGAAAGATAGATAGATAGATAGAAAGATAGATAGATAGATAGATAGAAAGATAGATAGAAAGATAGATAGATAGATAGATAGATAGATAGAAAGATAGATAGATAGATAGATAGATAGATAGATAGAAAGATAGATAGATAGATATATGATAGAAAGAAAGATGGATAGATAGAGATATAAGATAGATAGATAGATAGAGATATATAGCTAGATAGATAGAGATATTATATAGAGATATACAATAGATAGATAGATAAATAGATAGCTAGATAGATAGATATATTATATAGAGATATACGCTATATAGAGAGATATTAGATAGCTAGCTAGATAGATAGAGATATTACATAGAGATATACAATAGATAGATAGATAGATATAACAACAAATTGAGGTTCACATACTTCTCTGTAACATAGCATACAGTAAACTAAATGGCAAGATGTTTTGTAATAGAACTCAGCATGGCACAAAGCTTCCATAAGGCTCATGGCTAATTGGTAATTTTTCTACACAGTTGCAGTGTGATTTGAAGGTTCTGCTAGTGAGAGCCTTGATTAGGTGTTAGAAGTCCTATCGATTAATCAATGGCATGTTTGAAAATGAGATTTATCACAATTTCGCTATAGGTTTGCATGGTTATATGTAGGTCTTTTATAGGACTGGTAACCATAAGATTGTTTTGGTAACAGTGAGATGTAGATAGCTTAAAATGAACTTGTAAAATGCTAATTAAAATAATTTAAAATAATACTTGCAAAATAAACCGTAGCACACCTTCAAAAAGTCCTGAATTAGACAGGACAGTCCTGATTTAGAACCATTGTCGCATCATTCTGACTTTTTAACATAGAACTACATTATCACAAATAATATATAGGTAAACCCCTGCCAGTTAAAAGATAGTGGGGGAGCCGCGTGGGAGGGGGAAGGCTGCAAGAGTAAGCCCCTAACTCCCAAAAACCTCAGACTGCACACTGGACACAAGGGAAGCCACCCACCTGCGTCTAAAAGGTAGGAAACTGGAGGGTGGCTATAAAAGTGTATATTTTGACCTGTATGTGTGTGTGTCTGTATGTCTGTCAGTGTGTTTTTCTGTGTGTGTATCTATATGTCTGTCACTGTGTATCTCTATGTATGTCAGTGTGTGTATGTGTATCTGTATATCTGTAAGTGTGTGCGTGTATCTGTATGTCTGTCAGTCTGTGTGTGTCTGTATGCCTGTCAGTGTGTGTTTGTGTGTGCATCTATATGTCTGCCTGTTTCTGTGTGTATCTGTATGTCTGTCCATGTGTGTGTATCTGTATGTCTGTCAGTGTGTATGTGTCTGTATGTCTGTCAATGTGTGTCTGCATTTCTGTCAGTGTGTGCATCTTTGACAGTCAGTGTGTGTGTGTATCTGTATGTCTGTCTGTCAGTGTGTGTGTATCTGTATGCCTGTCAGTGTGTGTATCTGTATGCCTGTCAGTGTGTGTTTGTGTGTGCATCTATATGTCTGCCTGTTTCTGTGTATATCTGAATGTCTGTCCATGTGTGTGTATCTGTATGTCTGTCAGTGTGTATGTGTCTGTATGTCTGCCAGTGTGTGTCTGCATTTCTGTCAGTGTGTGCATCTTTGACAGTCAGTGTGTGTGTGTGTGTATCTGTATGTCTGTCAGTGTGTGTATCTGTATGCCTTCCAGTGTGTGTCTGTGTGTGTAACTGTATGCCTGTCAGTGTGTGTGTTGGTATGCCTGTGTCTGTGTATTTGTATACCTGTCAGTGTGTGTCCCAATCCTCCTTTGTATGCTGCGGCACAATTCATCATGTTTTTGAGCTATAATTTTGAGCAATGGTTCCCAAACCACCACTCAAGGAACTGTGTAAATAAATACATTCCTAACCCCGCTCCCCAACAGTAAACCTATTGTCACTAAATGCTTCTCCCCCTAACTAGTGTTTGAGAATCAGTAATGACACACCATAGTAGATGTGCTGGAACTTAGTGATGCAATTTGCCCTGAACACATGCCCATAATACCTGCCCAAGAAGTATTCAACCCAAGTTACACTACAAATACAGCATTCAGACACGAGAACTTACATACCATATCACACACACACACACACACACACACACACGCGCAAAAATTTCCTCACTGCATTAGGTTTCTTATAGTGTCATAGGTTTTATAAATAAATATAAAGAGACAGACACATTCATAACCATAGGGATGGGTGGGTAACAGGGACTAGCAATGAAGGGGTTAACAGTTGATAGTTGATTAACTGGAACTGAAGGGGAAGTGTTTAACAGTGGGTAGATAGGTTGACTGACAGGGACTAGAGGGGGAGGGGTTAACAGTGGGTTGACTGACAGGGCCTGGAGGTGAAGGGGTTAACAGTGGGTAGATATGTTGGCTAACAGGGTCTGGAGGGGTAGGGATTAACAGTGGGTAGTGAGGATGACTGACAGGGGCTGGAGGGGAAGGGATTAACAGTGGGTAGTGAGGTTGGCTGACAGGTGTTGGGGGGGAATTTATTACTTGTATTACAGGGAGGTAGGGAGAGGAGCATATATGGGGTAGCTGGGAACAAGGGGGGGGATATCAAAGAAAGGAGAGAAGGAAGGAGAATAGAATAAGGTTAGATCAAAGCTACAAAATAAAAAGAAACTAAAGAAAAAACAAAAGTGGAGGCAAAAGAGTAACAAAAAACATATTACACATACTGTGCTTAGCTCTACCCTTGTCTCTGCAGTGTAGTCTGTGCTGTGAACATTCCTTACACTAGAGAAGACATGCCTCTATTTTCATTGGCTGAAAAAGGTACGCTATTTTCAGAGACTGGGAATCAGTAACATGTTGAAATTTGAGAGGGGTGTGACTAAGAAGCATGGGTTACACTGCTGAAAACAGCAAAACATTTTACAGCACTATAGGCAAACTACACAGAATTGTGTAACGTACTGTACACTGCTGACAGGTCCGAATAAGTGTTTGCCAGTAAATTGAGTTTGTGTGTATTGACCTTTTGTCTGTGTGTATGTATGTCTATGTGTATGTGTGACAGTGAGCTTGTGTTTAGTAACCTTTTGTCTGTGTTTGTGTGTCAGTAAGCTTGTGTGTAGTGACCCTGTGTGTCAGTGACCGTGTGTGTAGTGACCTTGTGTCTGTGTGTATGTGTTTCAGTAAGTGTGTGTTTAGTGACTTGTCGTGTCAGCGAGCTTGTGTGTAGTGACCTTTTGTCTGTGTGCATGTGTGTCAGTGAGTTTGTTTGTAGTAACCTTGTGTCTTTGTGTCAGTGAGCTTGTGTGTAGTAACCTTGTGTCTGTGTGTGTATCAATGAGCTTATGTGCAGTGACCTTGTGTCTGTGTGTGTGCTTTTTTTGTGTAGTGACCATGTGTCTGTGTGTATGTGTGTCAGTGAGCTTGTGTGTAGTAACCTGGTCATAAACCCATCATGCCTTATAATAACCCACTTGTCATAATTTCAACCCACCCTCCCAACAGGGAGGGAGAAATAAATGATTACGTTTTTAAAATAATTGTTACATTAATAAAATCCCTATAATACAATGTATCCACTATACAAACACTACACCCCAATGCACACACTATAACCTATAAACATAGTGCACTCCCTATACACATACACTATACTCCCTATATGCACACTATATCCCGATACACCCACAATACACCATCTACAAACATCCAGGCTACAACCACTCTACACACACTATACCCCCATTCACATACTATAACCCTTATACACATGCACACAGTACCCCTATACATAAACCCCTATTAACATCCATACTGCAGCTCCAAATAAAAAAAACTCTACGCAACCACTATATACACACACACACACACACACTGCAGCCCCTAGAATGGGAGGTTTTATATAGTAGATAATATTATATTAGGGGAAGTGGTCAGGGAGGGGTGTGGCTTGGAAGGGGTGCAGTGAAGACTTTTTCGCACAGGGTGCCTAAAGGCCTAAGGCCGTCCCTCGTTATGACATATTCTTTCTGGTTTTAAATAATGGAATTAATGGTGCTCTGTTTTGGTATTTGACTCTATACTCAAATACAACATAAATCGGACTTTGTACAAAAATAACTCTTAGATTCTTTTTTTAAATGTTGCAGAGCCAAATACAGCATGCCCAGATACAATCCTATATAAGGACATATAATTACTTTATAACGTTACCAAGTTACTTGACATTTGATCTTTCTTAATGACAAAAGGTAATATTTAGATCACATTTGGTAAACAGCAAGTCTTCCACTGCTATTTGTTTACCTTTGATACTTTGCACACGTGAACACTCTTTGTAAAGATGCAGGGAGATATTGTATTTAACTCAAATTATATGGATAAAACTCTTTGGCGAATAGACGACTTTGATGGAAACTTTCATTTTTCTCAGTGCTATTTTAAGTACAAATATACAGTGCCAACAGGAAAAATGGGATAGAAATATGAAGCATAGTGAATTACTCTTACTTAATTTTTTCCAAAACACTCCTGACAGTATAGAGTCAGTGAACCGACATATAGCAAAACTCTTTCCATTTGTGTATATATTAGCACTCTTCTAGATAACCACGCTAAATAATACTGAATAGGCATGACAGTCACATCTTAGCTACAATGTGCAGGCTAGGTTATAGTTGGCTTTTCTAGTAATTATATAAATAATAATAATAAAATATATATATATATATATATATATATATATAATATAAATATAATTTAATTTTTTATAAAAAAAATCTTTATAATAAAAAATATAAAAAATACATAAATTATATATATATATATAATTTTATTTATTTTTATTTTTTATTATAAAGATTTTCTCACCCCCTCAGAGTAATTTTTTTGTGTATTCTTCATTCCAAGGTCCTCTACCATGGGAGACACAAGGGTCTAAAAATTCTGTGGAGTATCCTGGCTGTTCCTAGAACTGCACTCTTCTGGACAGAGAATATCCCACCTAGAACCTGAGATGTCCCACCTTGGAATCTGCTGTAGCCACTCTCCCAACTTCCCACCCTTATTTTTTATGTAATATGAATTCAGTTATTATAGTGGATAAATGATGACATTACAGGCATCACATCTATAGGTAAAGACAGACCAAAGGTTTTCCTGTAGAAGAATCATTGTAGTAATGAACACAGATTTTACGATGTTATTTAGTAGTCGCAATGGCCAGTAAGGTATTGACAAGCATGAGAATAATATTAATTCACGTGATTAAACTATAATTTTACCTATTTAGAAATGGATTGTAAAACCACACCTTAGATATAATGTGCAATTTTAAGTTACTGGTTTAAAAAGCATATTATTAGAAGAAGTACAGAGATGACTATAATATGAATAAAATAAAATAAAAATACAAAATACACCTTCTTCCAGGTCTGAAACGATCAATTTCCCTGTGCTATTCCTATATAATATTTAGGAATCTTCGAACAAATTAGATGTTTTGGAATCTTGAAAAAGAGATTTCCAAAAGGAATTTTCATTCGAAGAGTGGTTAAGGATTGTGTTAAATCTGACAGGTGTGACACAGTGCCTTGTCCATATAGAAAATCACTAAACAGTAATATCTTGATGGTTCCTATCCCATCTAGGCTACACAATATGTATCCAAAATCTTCCACATACATGTTTGTGTGGTTGTGGCCAGACGGGGACTCACATACCTGGTGGCATGCCTCTCATATTCAGCTATTTTGGAAAGGTTTTTCATGTGATTAAGGATATTGATCCTTCTCTAGAGAGTATAACACCAGAGCTCTGTCTATTTAAGACCTTTCCTAACAGTCTAAATTAAGTAGATAAAATTATGGTAGGCCATAAGATTGCTTCCACAATGTCTAGTCCTATATATTGGAAAAATAGTGATATCCCAGTAAAGTATTTTATTTGGTCTTAGACAGTGCCATCTTAACAGCATTATGGGCCCCGGGCAAAGCAGTGCCCTGGGGCCCTCCCTGCACAACAACTCACAGGAATAAAAATTTAAATTATAGATAAAATTAAGCTTAGATTTGCAATAATTTACAAATGCAACACATATATTCAATACATGCACACAGACTGCTGAACACATTCACACACCGACTGATGAATACACACACAGACAGACTGCTGAATATACACACAGACAGACTACTGAATACACAAACACACACACACACACACACACACACATACTGCTGAATACATACACACAGTTTGCAGAATACACACAGACTGATGAATACACACACAGACTGCTGAATACAAACAGACTGCTGAATACACGCATACTGCAGTGAGGGGTGCTGTGTGTGAGGGATGCTGTGTATGAGGGGTGTTGTGTGTGTGTGTGTGTATGGGGTGCTGTGTGTGTGAGAGGTGCTTGCTGTGTGTGAGGGATGCTGTGTTTGAGGGGTGTTGTGTGTGTGTGTGTATGGGGTGCTGTGTGTGTGAGAGGTGCTTGCTGTGTGTGAGGGATGCTGTGTTTGAGGGGTGTTGTGTGTGTGTGTGTATGGGGTGCTGTGTGTGGGAGAGGTGCTTTGTGTGTGTTAGGGGTGCTGTGTGTGAGGGGTGTTGTGTGTGAGGGGTTTTGTGTGTGTGTGAGGGGTGTTGTGTGTGTGTGTATGGGGTGCTGTGTGTGTGAGAGGTGCTTGCTGTGTGTGAGGGATGCTGTGTATGAGGGGTGTTGTGTGTGTGTGTATGGGGTGCTGTGTGTGTGAGAGGTGCTTGCTGTGTGTGAGGGATGCTGTGTTTGAGGGGTGTTGTGTGTGTGTGTGTATGGGGTGCTGTGTGTGTGAAAGGTGCTTGCTGTGTGTGAGGGATGCTGTGTGTGAGGGGTGTTGTGTGTGTGTGTATGGAGTGCTGTGTGTGAGAGGTGCTTTGTGTGTGTTAGGGGTGCTGTGTGTGTGTTAGGGGTGCTGTGTGTGAGGGGTGTTGTGTGTGTGTGAGGGGTGTTGCGTGTGTGTGAGGGGTGCTGTGTGCATGTGAGAGGTGCTGTGTGCATGTGAGAGGTGCTGTGTGCATGTGAGAGGTGCTGTTAGAGGTGCTGTGTGTGTGAGGGGTGTTGTGTGTGTGTGAGGGGTGCTGTGTGCATGTGAGAGGTGCTGTGTGAAGGGTGTTGTGTGTGGGGGGTGCTGTGTGTGTGTGTGTTTGTGTGGGGATGTTGTGTTTGTGAGGGGTGCTGTATGCATGGGTGTGTGTGGGGTGCTGTGTGTGTGTGTGGGATGCTGTGTTTGTGAGGTGTGCTGGGTGTTTGAGAAGTGCTGTGTGTGTGTGGGGTGGTGCTGTGTGTGTGCGATGGGGTGCTGTGTGTGTGTGTTGCAGAGTTTGAGGGGGTGCAGGGAGCAAATGTTTTTTTTTTTTTAATAATACAATACATTATTAAAGTTTTTATCCCCCCCCCCGTTATTTTTACCTTTGGTAAAAGAGGGGGCCAGGGGGGACACGGCCAACCCTGGTGGTCCAGTGGTGGTGAGTTCTCTATAGCCTGCAGCTCCTCTGGCTGCAGGCTGTCTCCTGCCCTCCCGCGCGCAGAGTGCTGTGTGGAGTGTTGCCATGGTAAAGCCCGGCAACGCTCCATGCTGCATGCTCGCGGGAGGAGTGATCTGTCTCCAACATCCCTCCTCACTTCCTCAGGGTCCTCCCTCCCTCTCTCTCCCCGATCATAGGTCTTTGGGCCGGTGAGGGAGATCTCTGATCTCCTCAACGGCCTGAGAAGGCCCACGGCAACTGAGAAGGGCCGGCTCTTCATAGACTGGCAGAGGAGATCAAAAGATCTCCCCTGTCAGCCTGGGCAGCGTGGTGGGACCCTTGGGCAACTGCCCAGCATGCCCATGTGGAAAGACAATCCTTGTCTTAGATAGTAAGCATCATAAGCTGGCTCTTAGACAGCCATCTAGTACAGTTGATTTATTGAAATATCATTGGACTGTTCAGGAGGATAAAATCAAATGTGTGTATTCTTTGTAATCAGAGTTTACTTGGACCAGGTTTCTCATGTCAGTATCCTATATCAATTTATTAATGTGCTATATATTTATATTATTTTCATTATATGCCTTATTTGTGATTGATCATTGTTTATAATAGAATTGTATTTTTTTTTTATATTTTATGGAAGTTTTTCCCCTGTTTTCTTTTGCTAGAAAAATTATTGATTGTTTTTTATTCAATTTTGTTACATTTAAAAAATAGTTTAATAAAAGTAATTGGACTAGAAAATACACATTCTTGTCTTAATTATATGTTTGTCTGACTATTCTACAGAATATTTTGGTGCTTTCTAAATAATAATAATAATAATAATAATAATAATAATAATAATAATGACACTCTGGATTCATTATTACTCATTATAAGTGAATACAATTTTATTTTTATAAATTTTGTATTACCATTTAGGTGTGCGGTTGTACATGGAAATATGGTAGAACATAGCTCTTAAAGAGCTACCTCTGCATAAGGCTTGTAGCTGAGAGTCTTGGGAGCTATATATTGGTGTGTTTGGGATCCAGGCTGCAATAAAGAATCTGGGTTAGATCAAACAGCAAATTAAAGGTGGGAAAGGCACAGATATTGAAGTGCGAAATGGCAGTTAATGAGGAAAAATAAACAGAGGAGAAAGTATTTGAGATTAAAAGATACGAGGATAGGTCATAAATGGTGAACATAAATTAACATGACTATCAGCAATAACTCTAAACTAACAAAAATAGGGGTAGGTCATAAATGGTGGACATAAATGAACAAGACAAAATACCAAGCAGTGAATCAGAATGCAACAAACTTCAAAAGAACTTGATAGAAGTGCAGCGCTAAAAGTGTGATAATAGTACTCCTTATGCACTTACCCCTTACAGTACACATGGGGTATGCATGTAAAGTAAACAAGAAAATAGATATATAGAGTAGTATTGTCGAGTAATCTTTTAGTGGAAAGTACGTGAATAAAAAATGGAAACTCACATTTTAAAGAGCCTTTTATAAGGGTATAGGCTCTAAACACATCGGCCAACGTGCCTTTTAAGGTAGGCAGTAACACCTAGGGATAGGGGTTGTTCCTTTCTTCCCTCTGTCTGTGGATTGTATCTCCAAATAAAGCACAAAATAGATTTCCTGGTGCAGATTATCTTAAATCAGATGGTGCAAAATATATATATAAGCTCAGTGCTCACCTTTTATAGAGCCTTTTGGTAACTGGCTCTAAGTACTGCAGGTATAAGTGTCAATTAAGAGGTGACACTTCCCTCAATCAGATACCAAATATAAGTAGGAGATGGAATATAAGTAACTTAAAATTACAATTTATTTAGACAAAAAATAAAATACATGTAAAAGTAGCATGCATAAATACTAAATATCCTCTCTCTCCTCTTCTGTCAGAAACGCGTTTCGCCATCCTTTTCGGCTTCCTCAGTCTGTGTTTGTAAGTCTGCTGGTGTCCGGTTTTAAATCATCTCTTTTAATATACTAATTATGTTTGTGTTTTCTGAGCAATTATAAAGGACTTTTGTTCAGTTCACTTTATCAATTACGATACCAGAAGAGCGGACTTTAGAAATCAAATGGGAAGAATGAAGCATGCTGGGATTTGTAGGAACAACTAGAACCCGGACGTGATGTATCGGCAAATCAAGCCGACCCGGAAGTGACGCGACGACACCAAACCGGAAATGAAACCCAGCCGCACGGAAAAAAGGCGCGAAGAGATGATTTAAAACGAAACACGTTTCTGAGTTGAAAGTACGTGATATAAAATAAAATAAGTGGTGCAGGAATCCTTAGGTAGACCATCCAAAAGAGCTACCTCTGCATATGGATTGTAGCATATCATTCTATCTTCTACTCTTCTCTTCATTGTGCAACTGTCAATCTCAGGCTTTTCTTCTTCCTATATCCCCTTCTAACTATTGTCACACACCCCTACTCTTTCTTAATGTTAAGCTTCTAGTGTGGATTGTATACACCCGTATAATTAATTTATTAATTAATAAGGCTGGTATCCATTTATTCACTCCACAGAAAAGACCCTTACTAACGTGTCTACTGATTCATTCATTTTAATTATTCTGGGCTGTTTGCACCCTTGGCATTTGTGGCACTGTCCTCTCCTGCTTCTCATCCTACCTCTCTCAATTTAGCATCTCCTTTTCTGGCACTCGCTCCAATGCAAAACCTGTGTCAGCTGGATCCCTCAAGGCCAAGTTCTTAGACCTATTTTTCTTTCTCTTCAAATGTGTCTGTTGGTAACCTTATTAATTTCTTTGGATTCCAGGACCATCTATAAATTGGCAACACATCACGTAACTGACCCTCTTCTATCTCTATGTGGATGATTTTCTGTTTTGTAAAAATTGCCCTCCTTACCCACCATACCTTTGACAGCACAGCCCTTGCCAATCCTTATATTGGCTTCCCATACCCTTAATCCCTTCATTACTGAGCACTCATTGATTGAAAAATATATTAGCATAACATTTATGTAAAGCAAGAGATGCATTCCTATAATATAAACATATCATAGCACATCAATTATGTGTATAGATTGCTATTCAGACAAGCTTAAACATTTTACTTATGTAAATCTACACATTTTTACTTATCAGTTCAGTCTTTATAAAAATATTTAGGAAATGAACGGTTTTAGACAGTACACAAAGCCCTTTATCTTGCAATATTCCACACAGTGTCTGAAATATTAGTATAAAAGCAAAATTGCAATTTTTGTCACATACATTAGATGTTAAAAAATAGACAAAAAATGCCTTTCTTACAGGTATTTTTTTTTTTGTAATTCTTTTTTTTTTTGCACAGCATAGTTTAACAGATATCCGTGCACAGACAATTCCCAATATGACATATGACAAGATAGAAATCTAACAGTACTATGGACTGTCAAGAGTTAACTGCACTGTTTTTTTTTTTTATAAGGAACAAGGTAGAGTGGAAGCGGTCTCAATGTAGCATTCAATAGATATTTGCTGAGTTTATGCAATAGAGAACATATAGGATGTCAGAATGTAAACACAAGAAAGGAGTCTTGCTATATTAACTGACAAGTTGCTTTGAAGTAAGTATCCCCAGGTGTGAAAACAAATTATATGAAAGTTAAACAAATAAAAACTGATTCCCCCAGATTCCCCCAGCTATAAATATAAGAGGTTGCCCACAGATATCCCTCCGCTCAACCTATCCCCTGCAATGAGCACACCTGGACCTGGCTAGAGAGTTTACAAGAGTCCTGTATTATATGACCCCACCATCACTGCGCCAAAATACAATTCCTTGCACCAGTCCCATAAGTGCAATGTGAGGTTACAGGCAGGACTTGAACTTTGGGCCCATTGCCTGGCTTCATCAGCTCGCGGTGAATGAGGGCCATCTGAGGGAGTGTGTGGCACCGATGGTGGCTTCCCATGAAGATCAGGGGCCTATGAAGGCCACAGGGAGCAGCATGATCGGGCTGACTGCTTTCCTACTATCCTTGCTGCATTAGGGTGTTGCCCGTCGTGTCTCAGCTTGGCGGTGTTCCGTGAGGGTCCAGGTTTGGATGAGGCTGCAGTGACAGGCTTTTTCATCTGCTGCTGGGTTCTATTCCAGAATTGCCCCCAGACGTGCTCAAATGCCATGGCTATTCGGTCTTCCTGTGTGGCCCAGGTTGTGGGAGTCAGGAGTGCCAACGGCATCGTGTTGATGGCCATCTTAGCTCGTGGGTTTCAGGAATCCAGGTCCGCAGGATCCATCAAGTCTGGGCTAGGTGAGTAAGACATCACCCCAGGGAGGACCGGTATAACCCCTGCCGGTCCATAGGGGGACGAGGTAGGAGCATGCTTGTTCTTCGTAGTCGACCCAAGAATGAAGACAACGGCTGTCTCTCCTCACGGGCCGCATCTGCTTTCCATCATGGAACCACTGACCTCTGGCGGTAGGGCTGCAAATGCGGTGGTCAAGGCTCACTCACGGGTGCACAGCTTGTGTATATATAAGGATAAGAAGGTATTTTCTAGGTGAAACGTATGGATTTTGGGTCTCAGACCTAGAGCTCAGGTTATGTGCAACCAGCCAATTCAGCAGTTAGGCTCCGTCCCCTCTTACAGGTATTTTTAAGGTTCTGAAGGCATTGCTGACAGTAAAGCTTACTAAAAATGGCAACAGACTGTTGAAATAAAGTCTCATTTATACATAATGCCTACATAATAATAATAATAATAATAATAACAACAACAATAATAACACAGTATTTAACCAGGAAAGGTACATTCAGATTACTCAGGTTTCCAAGTACGTCCTGGGGATGTTACTTTTGCCCAACATCCAGGTGATGTTACTATAGAATAAATATTTTTTTTAAGAGTGCTATAACAATCTTTATCAATCTCTAGAATGCTAATGTAAAGCTAACAGTGTAATGGTAGAGTTTATTCAATCTTAATTCTAGGAATTATGTGACCAAGTGAAACTTCCTTAACTGTTTGGAAGAAGAGGAGGAGCTCACATTTTCAGCAGAGTTTCAGGCAGTAGCTTTTGGTACATAAATTTATTCCTCTGCAGTCTGGTAATCATTCCTTAAGTATAAATGAGGATGAGCAAGGCTTTATGGACTACATTTCATATTTACACTTGATTTTGTTAGTGGAGTGGTTAAGGATCTAGTTCATATTATATTCATACTAACACTAGCAATCAAAGCCCTCATTAAGTCTTATATGCTCACAATATTTCAATTTAGTAGGTGGTTCTACTAAATATTAAAAATCCCATCTAATTCCAGTTTCAGCACTACAAAATATGGAAATGTCCAAAGTGGTGAATACTTATGCAAGACACATAATACATCACAGAAACAAAATTTATAATCTATAAGTAACTATGGCTTTTACAACAGGCAGCCTATCAGTCCTATAGATCCATTACACTTTTACCTGAAGTTTACCTGAGCTATACTCTCATCAGTTCCTGACTCAATTTGTGTGTCAATCACTTGTGTAATTGTACAGAACTAGATCCCAAGCTAGTGTTTTATAAATAAAGCTGAGTTGACTTGCTTCGGTTTAAATCATGCCGCTTTTCGCTTTTCTACGCTTTTTCTTCCAAACGTGCGCACAAACTCCTTTTAATAAACTAAATAATTTCATTGGGTATGCTTTTCTACATATGATAGATGCTTCAATGTGAAAATAAAAGCATTGAAAAAACGCAGTGCGTTGATTTAATGTACTCTATTATGCCAAGGACGAATGATTTCAACGAACGCAAAAGGATATTTAATTTACAGTATGCCGAACTATAGTGACAAACTTATAAGCTATGCAAAAAATGAATAAACTGAAAATACATATTTTTAATGTAGATCATATTTAATCTTAATGCATTTCTACAACAACAGTTCTAGATTTGAATGGGCAATAATCTA
This sequence comes from Pelobates fuscus, assembly GCF_036172605.1. Lineage (NCBI taxonomy): Eukaryota > Metazoa > Chordata > Amphibia > Anura > Pelobatidae > Pelobates > Pelobates fuscus. The sequence continues at coordinate 65,124,059 of NC_086320.1, read as the reverse complement.
AAGCATACCTAAGGACCTGTAACCCAAATATCTATTTTGTGTTACAAAAAGTGTACAGAAACATACATAATTTGCATGATATAAATATGATTTTTTTCCTATCTATTGCATTGAAGCAAAGTAAACTCAAAATTAGTCGAAGTTATTGTTACATAACTATATTCTTCACAATCAAGTAAGGTCCCATGAATCAATGGGAGCCGTTCATCTGCATATCAGGCAGCGCTGTTTATGCATTACCACTCACAGGAAAACTGAAGCTTCTGATATGTAATAGTTGATGTACTCATATAAAAGCACAAGAGGAACAGCTACACATTTTTCATTCTGGGTATGGGCAGCATACAGAGATATTTGCACTTCTGTGCCGGGAGCTTGTTGCACCCTGTTCCGGTTTGCTTGATGTTAAATCAGTGACTTCTACCCTTGCAGACAGCTTTAGGAGCATCCCTACAAGAAAAAAAAATATATCCTCTCTCATATGAGCCATCCCAAATGGCCGATCATTCTGCTTTTTTTTTTTTTTTTTTTCAATTCCCCTCCCTCCCTTTCTTATTTCCCCCCACCCCATCCCCTTATTTCTGACAGCTTAAAGCAGGCTTCCCAAACTCCGGCCCTCCAGATGTTGCTGAACTACAACTCCCATGATTCTATAAATGAAATAGATAGGCTGAGAATCATGGGAGTTGTAGTTCAGCAACATCTGGAGTGCCGGAGTTTGGGGAAGCCTGGCTTAAAGCATTACAAGGAAAGAGACTATAGATGTCCAAGTATCGTTTGGGAACTTTGTATAATTTACCAAAGCTGCTATTAGGTTTCTGGACTACTTTTACTGTATACATTTGAGATTTTGTATAATTTTGTGAAACCAATGTATTAAGACACATCAGGAGTATATACACTAAGTGCTAAAATTTTTATTGAGTTTAAGAATGTTGCTATGTGGGGAAGGGTTATTTTATGTTCTAGCAGTTTCATTTTTTATTAATGTTATTGTTTTAGGTTTTTTTATTTTTTTTTATCTACTCTATTTGCTCTTTCTTCAACTATTTAATGTTTATTTATAACTTTGCCAGTATATAGATGCTGTAAGCTGTCAATATTAAAAGTACACTATACAGTGAGGGAAAAAAGTATTTGATCCCCTGCTGATTTTGAATGTTTGTCCACTGACAAATAAATGATCAGTCTATAATTTTAATGGTAGGTGTATTTTAACAGTGAGAGACAGAATAACAATAAAACAAATCCAGAAAAACGCATGTCAGTAAAGTTATAAATTGATTTGCATGTCAATGAGTGAAATAAGTATTTGACCCCTTTCAACTTGGTGGTAAAACCCTGGTTGACAATCACAGAGGTCATTTGTTTCTTGTAGTTTGCCACCAGGTTTGCACACTCCTCTTTGCAGATCTTCTCCAAGTCATTAAGGGTTTGAGGCTGACTTTTGGCAACTCGAACCTTCAGCTCCCTCCACAGATTTTCTATGAGATTAGGGTCTGGAGACTGGCTAGGCCACTCCAGGATCTTAATGTGCTTCTTCTTGAGCCACTCCTTTGTTGCCTTGGCTGTGTGTTTTGGGTCATTGTCATGCTGGAATACCCATCCATGACCCATTTTCAATGCCCTGGCTGAGGGAAGGAGGATCTCACCCAAGATTTGATAGTACATGGCCCCGTCCAACGTCCCTTTAGTGTGGTGCATTTTCCCTGTCCCCTTAGCAGAAAAACATCCCCAAAGCATAATGCTTCCACCTCCATGTTTGATGGTGGGGATGGTGTTATTCACATCATAGGCAGCATTCCTCCTCCTCCAAACATGGCGAGTTGATGCCAAAGAGCTCGATTTTGGTCTCATCTGAACACAACGCTTTCACCCAGTTCTTTCACCCAGACCTTGTCGGCGCTGCACGATGTCAGTCCTTCACGGTGTAGTGTGTTACCAATTGTTTTCTTGGTGACTATGGTCCAAGCTGCCTTGAGATCATTAACAAGATCCTCCCATGCAGTTCTGGGCTGATTCCTCACCATTCTCATGATCATTGAAACTCCACGAGGTGAGATCTTGCATTGAGTACCAAAACGAGGGAGACTGAAAGTTGTTTTGTATCTCTTCCATTTGCGTATAATCGCACCAACTGTTGCCACCTTCTAACCAAGCTGCTTGGCGATGGCCTTGTAGCCCATGCCAGCCTTGTGTAGGTCTACAATCTTGTCCCTAACATCCTTGGACAGCTCTTTGGTTTTGGCCTAATCTGAGCTTGTAACCTGTACAAAAGACAGCCATCTTGCTGATTGATAGGGGATCAAATACTTATTTCACTCATTGACATACAAATCAAATTATAACTTTTTGACATGAGTTTTTCTGGATTTTTTTGTTTTTCTGTCTATCACTGTTAAAATACACCTACAAAAAAACAGTCCTGCGCTCAAACTCCCATTACTCCTGGGTGTCAGCAATGACCATAGTACACATCAGCCAAAATACATATAGTAAAAACCAAAAAAAAAAAGTTACCTGCGCTCTTTCCACATCCCTATGTATTTTTAAACAAATAGAGGTTTTTAGTTACCTCCAATGGCCATGAGAGGGTATGCCCACCTGCCACGTCAAGGCAGACCTCTTAGGTGGGTCCTAACTCTAACCATTCACCTTGTTTCCGTGAGCTTCTGGCAAAAATATCTCTAATGATACAGAATGGGGTATTTCTTTTTATATACATCCCTACATGCTTATTAACCCTTAATAGGGAACACATAAAATACACCTACCATTAAAATTATAGACTGATCATTTCTTTGTCATTAGACATTTGTTCAAAATCAGCAAGGGATCAAATACTTTTTTCCCTCACTGTAGTCACCAAAACAACTTTATCTTAACGAAGCAGTTTTTGTGTATAAATCACGTCTCTGAAGTTTCACTGCTCAGTTCACTGCCATTTTGGAGTTAAATCACCTTTGTTTCTGTTTATGCAATTCTAGGCACACCTCCGCTGGCTCACAGCCTGCATGAAAACAAAATGGTTTCATTTTCAATCAGATGTTACTTAATTTAGAAGTTTTAACTCCTGATCTGTAAATTGATATTTAATTACACACAGGAAGCTACAGCAGGATCTAGCAAGTTATGAACAGAGCAGGAGATAAGAAATTATAAACTAAACAGATTTTGCAATGAAGGAAGTATAAACATTAGATGACACTTTACAGGAAGTGTTTAGGAAGGATGTGTAAGTCACTTGCATTGAGGTGTGAGAAGGGCTGCATAAAGCAAGTGATTTAACTTCAAAATGGCAGAGAACTGAGCAGTGAGACTGCAGGGGCATGATCTATGCACCAAAAGAGCTTCATTAAGCTAAAGTTGTTTTGATAACTATAATGTACCTTTAACGAAAGCTAGTAGTTTGTAGTAGCAACAAATAACCACCAGATATCCACAAAATGTTGATAAATCTTTGTACTCTATCATTAATAATGGCTGCTTCTATAAACATCAATCCCTCACATTTTAGCAGCATGCTGGTAAAGCACATTTTGATACACTTGAACTAAGTATGTACACTTTATGTGGACTGTAGCGACAGGCAAATAGCCACTTACTGGTAAAACATAGCTACAGGGTTGGAAGAAGACTTTTTGTTTCAAAATAATTTATAGGCATTTAGCAGCAATTAACCTCTTTACACTAGGCCAGAGGCTGGTGTTTAGTTTTTAGGGTTTACTGCAGTCAGTAATAAGTAGCGGACCTGTTAGTGCAGTTGGTAACATGCTGTAGATACTCAATAACAGAAGCAACAGGCACATAGTGGCTGGTCACTAAAAAGTGGCAACAAAGTTATAAATACCCCCACAGATTGGCAGTACTAAATCAAATTGATAGTAATAAATCAAGTTATAAATCAAATACTCATTAATCTATCCAATGATGTTTTAATGAGATACAATTCTATAAATTTGGTCCACAGGTTTCAAGAAAATTATAAAGTAAAAAATCACTCTACATAATTTGTGTAATGTAAAGTCGGTGGCAGTTGTGTATTTAGGATTTGTGCTGCCCTAGGCATGGTGAAACTCGGACACCCCCCCAATCTAAATTTGCCCTGCTGTTTCCTGTCAAGGCCACACCTCTTCCTCTTTAAGACCAATGACCAAGCCACTGTTTGACTAACAGACACCCACACTCACTCACTGACAGGCACACACATTCAGATACACATACAGTGACATACATTCACTGACAGGCACACACATTTAATGACACACATACTCACTCACTGAAAAAACCCAACTCACTCACTCACTCACTCACTCACTCGCTCACTCACAGATGCACACTGACAGATACACTCACTCATTAACAGATGCACACTCACATACATAAACTGACATACACAGAAACTCACTAACAGACGCACACTCCCTCACTCACTCACTCACTCACTCACTCACTCACAAACATACATTGACAGAGACACACATTCACTCACAGACACACTGTCAGGATCCAGACAGGGATCCAACATGCAGAGTACTAGAACAGATAGACGTATATCGGACCTTAGAGTGGCCGGACTAACGTCACATAAACAGAGAATAGTCAGGGGCGAGCCGAGGTCGAGGGAACGAGAAGACAGGTAAGCGAGGTCCAAGCCGAGAGTCAAGGGTAGGAGAGAGAATCAAAGTCAGAAAACACGCCAAGTCAATAACCAAATGCCAAACACAAAGAACGCACTGAGAGGACAGGCAAGCTGAAACCACGACAGGGCAATGAGTCAGTGGAAGTGATTGCCTTTTATACCCTCTCTCTTTAATTGGTGCCCACGCCCCCAAAACGTCCTGGTTTGAATATTCAGGCGGGTTGTGATGTCATCGACGTCATGACTTCGGCGGGATTGCACCGCGTCATAAAAGGGGGCGGGGTTATTGCGGCCAGCGCTAAATATGCCGATATTGCTGGAGGGGAGAGAGGTATCAATGGCAGGTACCATGACAGTACCCCCCCTCTTAGGAACGCCCACTGGGCGAAAAGGACCAGGCCGAGACAGAAAGCGGTTATGGTACGCCCGAAGAAGGCGAGGAGTGTGGATGTCCGTATGAGGAACCCAAGACCTCTCTTCAGGGCCAAAACCCTTCCAGTCGACAAGATATTGTAATTTCCCACGAGACATACGGGAGTCAAGGATGAAATTCACCTCATATTCCTCCTGACCCTCAACCTGAATAGAAGAGGGAGGAGTCGAGACCGAGGTGAACCTATTGCAAACGAGAGGCTTTAAAAGTGAAACATGAAACGAATCAGGAATGCGTAAACCAGGGAGAAGAGCAAGTTGGTAAGCAACAGGATTGATCCTCCGCAGGACTGTGTAAGGACCAACGAAACGAGGAGCGAATTTCATGGAGGGGACCTTCAAACGCAAGTGTCTGGTACTCAACCACACCTTGTCCCCAGGGCAGAACGTAAGAGCAGGCCTTCTGCGTTTATCCGCATGCCGTTTAAATAGAGCTGAAGTGCGAACAAGAACATGGTGAATCTGATCCCATAACTTCCTCAGATTGGCAACGTGGACATCGACCATCGGCAAACCCTGTGAGGGGGATACCGACGGAAGAATGGTAGGGTTGAAGCCATAATTCATGAAGAAGGGGCTAGTATGAGATGAATCACAAACCAAATTGTTGTGTGCAAACTCCGCCCAAGGAATCAAATCAATCCAATTATCCGGGTGTTCGGATACAAAACAGCCCAAATATTGCTCGATCTTCTGCTTGGTACGTTCAGCAGCCCCATTAGATTGGGGATGGTAGGCCGATGAGAAATTCAATTGGATACCCAACTGGGAGCAGAAGGATCTCCAAAAACGAGATACAAACTGGGGGCCCCTATCAGAAACAATATCTGTAGGCATTCCATGCAAGCGAAAAATCTCCCTAGCAAAAATCACGGCTAATTCGGGAGCAGAAGGTAGTTTAGGTAAGGGAATAAAATGAGCCATTTTAGTAAACCTGTCAACAACAGTGAGAATAACTGTATGGTTATGAGAGACCAGTAATTCGACAATAAAGTCCATAGCTAAACTGGACCACGGTTTCTTAGGTATAGCTAAAGGTTGTAGCAAGCCACACGGAAGCGTGTGAGGTTGTTTAGATTTAGCACAAATGCTACAAGCCATGACATACTCTCTAGCATCTCCACGTAAGGTAGGCCACCAAAACTTTTGGGAAATCAGAGAGAAGGTCTTGTGGATGCCAGGATGTCCGACAATTCTACTGTCGTGGAAGCATGAGAGCAATTCAGTCTGGAGGGAGGGGGGAACAAAGTACTTTCCCACAGCGGTATTCGCTGGAGCCAAGCGTTGTTCCTTTTCTATTTTGAGTAATAAAAGAGAATGAACTTTCAAACTGGTATTGGCTACAATATTCTGCTTGGGAACTATGGAAGACATGGGAACTTCCTGAAAAGTATTAGGTTCGAATTGACGTGAAAGAGCATCAGACTTGGTATTCTTGGTGCCAGGTCTGTAGGTTAGAACGTAATTAAAATGAGCAAGGAACAAGGACCAATGAGCTTGTCTGGCGGACAATCTTTTGACTTCCCCAATGTACGATAAATTCTTATGGTCAGTCAAAATGGTAATTGGTTGCAAAGTCCCTTCTAAGAGATGCCTCCATTCCTTCAAGGCCATGATCACCGCCAACAGTTCCCTGTCCCCAATGTCATACCGTCTCTCCGTGTCAGATAATTTTTTAGAATAAAATCCACACGGATGTAACGGTTTGCCCAACCCTTGCCTTTGTGATAGCACTGCCCCTACACCCGTCTCTGAGGCATCAACTTCCAGTAAAAAAGGCAAAGAGGTGTCGGGGTGAACCAAAATCGGAGCAGAGGCAAAAGTCTCCTTGAGAGTCTTGAAGGCAGCCAACGCCTCCTTAGTCCACACTTTGGTATTAGCCCCCTTCTTGGTCATGTTAGTAATGGGTGCTATTATAGATGAGAATCCCTTAATGAAGCGTCTATAATAATTGGAGAACCCAATAAATCTTTGTAAGGCTTTGAGTCCAGAGGGTAAAGGCCAGTGTAAGAGAGACTGATGTTTCAATGGGTCCATCTTGAAACCTTCACTGGAAATGACATAACCTAGAAAATTTATCTGGGATTGGTCAAAACTAAATTTTTCCAATTTGCAGTATAAACCGTGTTTTAATAGTTTATGCAACACTCTCCTAACTTGTCTGTGATGAATTTCTATGTTTTTGGAATGTATTAGTATGTCGTCCAGGTATACTATTACGCATTCCTCTTGAAACTCTCTCAATACTTCATTGATGAGATCCTGGAAAACAGCTGGAGCATTGCATAGCCCGAAAGGCATCACAGTATACTCATAGTGCCCATAATGTGTATTGAATGCAGTTTTCCACTCATCACCTTACTGAATTCTTACCAAGTTATAGGCTCCTCGTAAGTCCAACTTAGTAAAAATTCTGGAACCCTTAATTCTATCAAATAGCTCAGTGATTAGAGGAATAGGGTAAGCGTTTTTAATGGTTATTTTATTTAGGCCCCGGTAATCTATGCATGGTCTTAGAGTACCATCCTTTTTTGAGACAAAGAAAAATCCAGCACCTGCTGGTGAAGTAGACCTTCTAATAAAACCTTTTTCCAGATTTTCTTTTATATATTCTTCTAGTACTAGATTCTCTTTAGTAGATAAAGGATACACAGTACCACGGGGAGGCATCGTGCCAGGTAGTAGCTTGATAGAGCAGTCAAAAGACCTATGGGGAGGTAAAGTGTCAGCCCTTACTTTATCAAAGACTGATTTAAGGTCCTGGTATTGAAGAGGTATCCCTGAATCAATGCACTGGGAATGTTAAGTGGGTATGTTAGCTATGGGAACAGGTTTGACCCGAAGCAAGCACCTGCCAGTACAACCCGAACCCCACGATACTATCTCTCCTAACTCCCAGTCAATGACAGGATTGTGTTTCCTTAGCCATGGATATCCCAAAACCATGGGAAATGAAGGAGAAGAAATTAAAAGTAACGATATAGTCTCCTCGTGAAGCAGGCCTATAGTAGCTTTGATTGGTAAGGTTTCATGAGAAATGACAGGCTCTGAAAGTGGTCTGCCATCTATGGCCTCCACGGCCAAGGGTGTTTCTCTTAATTGAAAAGGGAGGCATTGTTTCTTGGCAAAAACTAGATCCATGAAGCTCTCGGCTGCTCCAGAATCTATTAAAGCAAAGGTATTCACGGAAACCTTCTCACAGATCAAAGAGATAGGAATAAGAAGCCTATGGTCTTTCTGACTATTTATAGAGGACGAGATCGCATCACCCAAGTCCTGTCCTCTGGAGGGACTTAGGTGCGAACGTTTCCCGGCCTAGTAGGACAAGAAATGAGTAAGTGACCCCTTTGTCCACAATATAAACAAATACCCTCTCTTCTCCTATATTGTCTGTCTTGTTCAGTTAGTCGAGTAGTTCCTAACTGCATAGGTTCAGGTAGTGCTAGCGCCATGGAATCGGAGTTTTGAAATGAGGGAGCTAATTTAATAGAAGGTCTACGAATTCTATCCTTAGTGTTTTGTCTTTGTCTCATACGTTCATCAATGCGGGATAAAAACGAGATCAAATCTTTCAAATTTTCAGGGAGTTCCCTAGTAGCTACCTCATCTAACATTTCCTCATATAGTCCATTTAGAAAGACATCTATGAATGCCTGTTCATTCCATTTCACCTCATAAGCCAAAGATCTGAATTCTAACGCATAATTCACAAGAGAACTATTTCTTTGCCTGAGGCGTAGTAATGCCTTAGCGGCATTAGTCTTCCTCCCTGGAGGATCGAATGTTCTTCTAAAGGCTTCTATAAAGGCGTGATAATTGTCAACTAGCGGATTATCATTCTCCCATAACGGATTGGCCCATCTAAGTGCTTTATCTATCAGCAAGGTTATGGTAAATCGGACCCTGGCTCTGTCAGTAGGATAGGCCCGGGGTTGTAATTCGAAATTAATACTAATCTGGTTCAAAAAACCTCGACAAGTATCTGGTGAACCATCATAGCGTAGTGGTGAAGTCACACGAAAGGGAGCCCCCACCGTAGCTACTTCTAATCCTGTGTTACCAGGAGCAGAAAAAGACGTACCTCAGGCTGCAAGTTCGGCCGAGATAATAATGCCTGTAAGGCCATAGCCATTTGGTCCATTCTATGATCTATAGCTTCGAATCTAGAGTCCTGAGAGGAGGCCTGGGAACTAGTACCTGCAGGATCCATTGGCCCTGTCGTAATGTCAGGATCCAGACAGGGATCCAACATGCAGAGTACTAGAACAGATAGACGTATACCAGACCTTAGAGTGGCCGGACTAACGTCACATAAACAGAGAATAGTCAGCGGCGAGCCGAGGTCGAGGGAATGAGAAGACAGGTAAGCGAGGTCCAAGCCGAGAGTCAAGGGTAGGAGAGAGAATCAAAGTCAGAAAACACGCCAAGTCAATAACCAAAAGCCAAACACAAAGAACGCACTGAGAGGACAGGCAAGCTGAAACCACGACAGGGCAATGAGTCAGTGGAAGTGATTGCCTTTTATACCCTCTCTCTTCAATTGATGCCCACACCCCCAAAACATACTGGTTTGAATATTCAGGCGGGTTGTGACGTCATCGACGTCGTGACTTCGGCGGGATTGCGCCGCGTCATAAAAGAGGGCGGGGTTATCGCGCCCAGCGCTAAATATGCCGATATTGCTGGAGGGGAGAGAGGTATCAGTGGCAGGTACCATGACACACACACTGACAGGCAAACACACATTCTTTAAAAAACAAAGAAAAAAAGGTTACCTGGGCTCTCTCCTTAATCCCTATGTCTATTTAGTTACTCCAATGGCCATTGGAGAGAATACCCACCTGCCAACATCAAAGCAGACCCCCCTAAGCGGGTATTTTTTTATATACACCCCTATATACTTATTAACCCTTATAATATTAATACAATATTAATACACAATATATACACAATTTGACATAGAACAGGTAGGAAATATATAATCAACCATGACACGTGCATTCTGTTTTGAGGTATGCAGAAAGGGATCTCTTAAAGGACTTTAGGCTTAGGGAAGATTTTAAAGTGTGTGGGAGGTCGTTCCACAATTGCAGTGCTCTGCAGGAGAAGGAGGATTGGGATGCTTTCTTTTTGTATTGTGGCATACTAAAGTAAGTAAGGTATACGAAATACCCCACTCAGCACCATTATTTACTCCCGCTGGAACTTGGTCTTTCATATTATAAATTCATTTCCTTTCTCTAATTCACAAACTAGTCTTTCTGCATAACTAAGTTCACTCCGTTACACTACGTCTTTATCTTTGTTTTGGCATGTCATAGGTTAAGCTCTAACGGTTCCTTTTCACCAGGCTCATTACAGTCCATAAGCACGATTGCAAATCTCTGTTTCCTACAACCTTACATACTGGCTCGTTATACTTAGTATGCATATGTTTTAGACTCTACTACGTTTCCTTCTAACAGTCTCCAGGAAATGTTATCCCAGTATCCTGTATTACTGTATCAGGTAAGAAGGTTTAGCAGTTGTTTTGTTATCCAGTTGAATTTGTCTTCCCCTGAAGCCTCATTCAGCCTCCACCCACTCCCCCCCCCCACCCTCCAAGGTGGGTTCTAAACTTCTAAACGGGCCACGACAAAGACCCTGCACTATGATTTCTACGACAATCACCTCCTAAACCAACACCACTTTGCTACTACTAATTGTAACAATACATTGCTTGTCTTTCGTTTCTACATTCCATTACTTAGACATGCGTCAATACCGCAGTGTCGCCAAGTTCTACGCCATCAACAGCCCACCTGGTATCCCGTATTTCAGTACCAGGTATTGTTAAATCTTACTCACTATGATTATGTTTCTCCTAAAGGCCTCACTCCGCCTTCTTATCAGTTAAATTCACAATTGTGGATACCCAGGGGCTTGTCTCTAATTACAGACCAACGTTCAGGTCCCTCATCTTACACGGATTCTTACGTTACAGTATCATTGATACACACCTATCCATACGTTCAACATTTTCTACACCAGGTATACCAGTGGCACGCTTAGGCTCCACTAGCATCTATCTTCCCCCTAGAATACCTTGGCTGGACTTGTTTCCTTCAGAAGTAGTAAGTATATATATATATTGAGGACTTTCTGTGGCTCATCCAAACCAATACTCAAGGTTAGTATCTACATACGTTCAAGTACATCATTCAAGGAGACAAGCCCCATCAGGTTAGAGAACTGGCACTTAGGGTTAGGCACAATTACACCACGCACAGGCACTCACGCACCACGCATTTTCACCCAACAACACTATCACTTACGCTAGGGCACTGACTATTTTTAACTAATTCACTGCAGAGTTTTACTTACAAGGAGACTTTCCCATTAAAACTATGGTGGTTTGTGCCTCCTCCTCTCACCTACACATTAAATTATCACTCTTCCTTTACCGGGGTTCAACACCACGTCCTCACAACCTGCCCTAATCACGCACCTTTCTTAACCTCCTACCCTGACACTCTACTCCAAGGGCACCCACTCACTATCATCAGCTAAATTCATTTCTCACGACAGAACCCTACCATCAAGGATGGGCTACAACCCGGCTTCCTTCTCTGGTCACTCATTCCGTACAGGCACAGCATCATCAGCTTCAAGCTCTAACACCCCAGTCCACATCACTGAGAGACTGGGATGCTGGTAATCCTCAATGTATTTACTTATATACCCCAATCAGAGAGGTTGCTCCAACGAGCCTTTAGTAACCTTGCAGTATAACTTGCAATAAAGTGTGTTTACTTTGAATCCTCTTTTTGCCCTCTTTTTATTACAGGCCTACTCGTACGTTGGTTTCGGCACACCTCAACCAACTTTGTATCTCCTTCTACATTCCTTTACGTATTCCGAGCACAAATATGTATTTAAATCTTAATTTAATTCCACCCGGCCTCCCTACCTTTGGGAGAGCTTTAGTGCATTCTTCCCTGGAGTCCAGTGGGGATATCTGTTGCTGGGCTTGCTGCTGGTGGCTGGGCTGGCTTCTGCTGCTTTGAATGCTGCTGGGCAGGCAGGCATGCCAGCACAGGTAGGCAGGTAGGTGGTCAGTCAGCCAATGGAGATGGCGAGGGAGCTTTAATCTTCCTGCTCATCTCCCTTGCGAGCTCCTTAGTGATGCCGGGAGCCAGAGTGAGGTCATATTCCATCTCCTGGCATCACTGCGGGGAACGAGGGAGCTGAGCAGGAAGAGCTCAGAGGACAGTGCTTCCTCGCCACCTGTCGCCACCTGCAGTGTGAGCAGCTGAATGCTTTAGGGGGTCCCTGAGGTGGCCAGTTTGCCCATGTAAGAGGCTAACAGGGCATCTGCCAGGGCGCCTCTCCCCCACCTCCCCCCCCCCCCCCAAAGTGCCACCCAAGGCAAATGCCTTGTTAGCCTTTTTTTAAAAGGGAATTACACTGGTTGGTGGCACATTGGCTAAACCAGTCATCCTTTTTCAGCAGACTCTACAAGAGATAATTTGGGTTATCCAGTAACTGGGAATTCTAGAGAATGAATAGGTGAATTGCAATTCTTTCTTCCAAACAACTGAGCAGATAAAATAGTTAAGATCGCACATTTGTTAGTTTCAGTTATTAAGGCCTTAAATCTGCAATTGCATTTTGATTCTCCACAATTTCTGGTAGAGTTAGTACTCCTGATATGTATTTTATATGCGGATATAATCATATATTCTACATTCATTGTACCAGGATACAAATACAAGATGAGTTTATCCAGTATTCCTTGCTTATTGATTTTTAGTATTTTCTTGATAAATGTCAAATAACAATGTCTGCTTGGAGAAAAGACTGCACGTGTTCTAAAATGCTTCAGTAAAGGTGATTCGTTAAATTTTGTAACAGTTGAAAACATTGACAGAAAATCATGCTTAAGATAATTTGCAAGAAATTCGACTTGACATTACTGTGGTAGAACCAGCTCATTCTTTTATGTCGCACAAATGTATCATTTACTTGGGGGAAAAAAACAGTGCTTAGAAAACAAATGTGTCATTGTTAAAATTAACAATGTCACAGTACCAGGTCCTTGTGACCTCAAGCAATTCACTTTATCACCTAACAGACTTGGCTGTAGAAAATTACATTTTCAGGGAGGTGATTTTATGTGCCCTAACAGAACAGTGTTGTGACTTATTGTCAGTATTATTAGTGTTTACATTCGCAATAATTAACTACCTTTTCATTCAGTTGTTGCCAGAAGGAGGAAAAAATTACAGTCGCGTAACGCTAAATATGTATTAGGAAGGGATGCCCCGTATAATGGTAGAATTTGTTAAAAAATTGAGGACATTGCAAGCTAATGCATTATTGTATATGTCAGGTTTGTGTTAATATTACAGCCATTTTTTGCCAGTTTTGATGTGGTCTCCCATCCATCTGACTCCTTCTCTCATGTAATAAAACAAATAAATAATTCCAAATACCATAGCCAATCCAGCCAGCCGCTGTAGTTATGATTCCAAGAGTACGCTGGCCCTGTTTATCGGAAATGGGAAAAAGTGTTTTATAAAGGTTTGCCCTCGTACTTGGGTCCCCTGGGCCTCCAGTGGCCAGTGACGACACCTGGCTTCTGAGTCGATCCCGCTGGCCATTCATTGATTGTGATATCCAAACTGTAGGCTTGTTTGAGCAGGTTCTCCTTAAGCCTATTATTCCTGTAAGTTTTTTGTCATTGTCTAATTCATTGTTAAATCTCCCCCTCTTATCATATTGTAAAGCACTACGGAATAATAATGATCAATTGACCGCTGTCAGCCAGTTAATGCTATTCTGTGCATAAGAATATGCACAGAATTGACATTAACCAGACCGGAACTCTTGTTCTCCAATGACGCTCTTGAAAGTAGAGTTTCATCTCTAACAGCAAAGGGGTTAAACTATGCAGCATTTGAAAGTGAAATGTTTGGAGTTGCTCTTACTGAGCACAGTCATATTCAAAGAGAGGAGTGAATAATAGCAACCTTTTAGAAATAATATGAAACGCAATATTTACAGTAGAAAATATATAAACTACATGAAACATACACCATTACACTGATACAAAGTTTTATAAAGTGCTTACGATATATTTAAAGCTAAGTAGGTAGGAAGATAGACAGACAAATGGATGGATGAACAGACCGACAGACCAACAGATAGATAGACATTTCTAATGGTTTTTAGAACATTACATCATCATCATTTTGAATAATAATATTTTAAAAACAAGTGCAGAACAATAAAAAGTTTAAATAATAAAGTACTCAAACCACCATATTTATATTATTAAAATCATAACAATCATAATAAAATAATCATATGTTAATGTAACACTTTTCTCAACAGGTTCACATTACTTTGTTGCTTCGAAATGAAAGCTGACAAAATTAAATAGAATAATAAAAATACCATTGTAAATAATTGTACAGTTTCAAAAAAACAAAAAAACAACAAAAAAAATATGTCTTTTAATCTCAGGATGGTTTTTAAACTGATTTGTTGGAATAATGGTAAATTAATATGATTACTTAGTTAACAATAGAAAGGTCAGAGAATAGAACAGAGTAGCTGTACAAGATGATATAAATATCTACCACAATAATTCTGGAGGTGTAATTCTCGCTTGTCTATTTAACCCCTTAAGGACCGGACTGTTTTGGCCATGTCGTACGTGACGGACCAGAGCTGTTTTAACACTTTTGTGGTGTTTGTGTTTAGCTGTAATTTTCCTCTCTCTCTTTTACTGTTCCCATACAAATTATATATATATATATATTTTTTTCAGGACAAGAAGTGCTTTCTTTACATACCATTATTTGTATCATGTCATAAAATTTACTTTAAAAAAAAAAAAAAATGGTGAAAAATTGAAAAAAAATATGTTTTTTTACTTTTACTTGAACAATCTTTTACTCATCTACAAAAGCTAATGAAAAAAACTACTAAAAAGATTCAAAATGTTGTCCTGAGTTTAAAAACACCAAGTGTTTACATGCTTTTTTTTTTGGCGAGTTTTAGAGTGTCATGGAAAGTTACAGGGTTAAATAGAGTGCTAGCATATTAAATTATCTGTACTTTTGGCCTGTGTTGTCAGGCAGGTCCCTTCAATTGCAATCAATAAAATGACTTAATTATGTAAAAATATTACATAAATATGCATGCAGAATTTAAATACATTTACATGTTTATATATTTGACGTATACGTGTATATTTATTAAATAATTTATGTAATTATATATATAGATATATATATTTCGTATTATTTTTATTTATTTATATATACATAGATATATATAATTTCATTTTAAGTGTATTTTGATATATATATATATATATATATATTAATACAAAAATACTGTTAGAAAAAAATTACATATTTATATAATTTAAAAAAATATATATTTTAACATTTTTTATTTATTTGTATTTACTTATTATTTATATTTTATAAATATATATATATATATATATATATTTGTGTACGGGATTATGGAAGGGGCGCACATTAAAGTGTGTGTAGTTTATAACATATAAGAGTCGGTTGAGGTGTGCCGAAACCGACGCGAGGTTAGGCCTGCAAAAAGAGGGCCCACCCAGATATAATGATATATAAAGAGGGTGTGGTGGGAGGGAATTTCCGAAATCGTCGAAGACAGGTGAGTAAGGGGTATGCTGGGTTTAAATAGGCTTAAAATCCCTCCCACAACTTCAGGCATACGCCTTCTATATATATATAATACATGTATATATCTCATATATATATACATATATCATTATTTTTTTATTTAATAACATATATTTATTTATCTTTTCATTTTCCAGCAGCAAGGAGACTGCCTGGCAGCACAGGCTGTCCCCCTGCAGGCTTATACATGGACACCTATTGCGGCTATGTGACCGCGATCACATGGCCCACGGTGTCCTAATTTGCCAAGCAGGGACCGCCTGGGCTGTCAGGCAGTCCCCCCCATACCCAAAGCAACGCCGATAGCCGGCGGGGGAATGGCAGCAATGTGGTAAGTAATTATGACGGTTCAGTATCG
The DNA here is from genome assembly GCF_036172605.1 of Pelobates fuscus. Lineage (NCBI taxonomy): Eukaryota > Metazoa > Chordata > Amphibia > Anura > Pelobatidae > Pelobates > Pelobates fuscus. The sequence goes on along the minus strand of NC_086320.1, from coordinate 65,107,912 downwards.
TCTTCAGTGCTCAAGGGGATGTTTCTGATGACAGTCCTGAACTGTCATCGGTCCTTAAGGGGTTAAACACAGTCCCCATAATACTTACCTAACTCGAGCAGAGGGGTATCCAACCATGAAACCCCAGATATTATTATTATTATTTGAAATGCAGTGCCAATATTTTCTGCAGTACTTTACAGTTATAGAGTGCGGATATTTAATAAATAATTGAGAAAAATAATGCTGACAGAGTCAAGTAAAAAAAAGCAAAAAAACAAGAGTAAAATGCACACACTAAAAAAGGGAAAATTACTTCCTGCAGTTTGCTCCAGAGAGGGAGGCTCAATCCCTAAAGACATCAAATTAAAAAGGTTTCTTCTAAAAGGCAGTCTTAATTTGAAACAAGCAAGTGGAGACAACGTTCCGCTCCTCTTTGAGCCTCTAGACTTGATAAATACTCAGAGAGGAGCCTGAGAGGAGTAACCCTGTAATGTAGTGACATGTAAGCTAGCTCCTTAATGATAGCATATGGCTTTTTTTTTTAGGTTTCTGACATTTGCAGGATTGTATACAAAAGTGAGAATTCAAAGTGAAATTCAAATTTAAGACCAGTGTATCCAAACTGAAAGCTTAGGTGACCGGGAGAAATATTACAGTTCAGCTATTTTGATCTTAAATTTAAATTTCACTTTAAATTCACTTTGGATGCTGACTTTGGTGAATAATCCTGTTAGGACGGGTTAGCACACTGAGAGAAATAGATGTTCAGAATTTTGATACCTGCATTTCTAAGGCAATGCTTTAAAGGACCACTATAGGCACCCAGACTACTTCAGCTCAATGAAGTGGTCTGGGTGCCAGGTCCATGTAGGATTAACCCTGCCTGCTGTAAACATAGCAGTTTCAGAGAAACTGCTATGTTTACAAATGGGTTAATCCAGCCTATAGCGGCTGTCTCATTGACAGCCGCTAGAGGTGCTTCCGCGCTTCTCACTGTGATTATCACAGTGAGAAGATGCCAGCGTCCATAGGAAAGCATTGAGAATGCTTTCCTATGGACTGGCTGAATGCGCGCGCTGCTCTTGCCGCGCATGCGCATTCAGCCGATGACGACCGAAGGAGGAGGAGAGTCCCCAGCACCGAGGGAGCCTGGCGCTGGAGAAAGGTGAGTGTTTAACCCCTTCAGCCCGGCGGGAGTGGGACCCTGATGGTGGGGGCACCCTCAGAGCACTATAGTGCCAGGTGTCACATATTCATCCGCTTATAAAAATGTGGTTAATGGCATTTACTGTCCACACAGGAAAAGTTGTGCCGAGCAGCAACCTAATCCACTGAAGGGTTAATGCTGAGCAACAATTATGCAAATGGTAACCTGGTAACTGACTTTGGGGTCAAAGGTCGGTTACAGCCTATCAGAACTAAAGGAGGGGTATTTAGGCCCAATTCTCATAAACGCTGCACCGGTACATCTATTTGTTCTATTTCCTGTTTAAAAAGATATTACGGTGATCTAGCAGCTATGTATAATTGGTGTATATACTTTCAAAAATTCACATATCACTCAAATAGCGCTAATAGTTTATTCTTTTACCCAGTTCTCATCCTGCTCAGTGCCCTGTCGTTGTTTCCCTTGTGGTTGTCCGAGAGCGCATTCCTGTTTATAGTTTTCTACCTATTTTTTTACTTTGGCTTTGTTTATTGACTTCTCTATATTCTGGTATCCTGACTCCTGGCTTTCCTCATCGCTGCGTCCCTTTCTGTGTTCCCTGACCTCAGCTAGTATTTTGACTATTCTATGTACGTTAAATCCGGCCATTCTAAGGACCGGTAATACGTTACTTATTTGTCATCCGTGCTATACAGTTCTACATGCTGGATCATACAGTAATCCTGACACCAGGTAAACGAGTTTGTTTTCCTGGCACTATAGTGGTCCTTTAAGTCTACACACAAAATGACCCCTTTTTTGTTCAGTTGCATTAGTTAACTGTGCTTGAAATATTTATCAACTGTTTCCAAAATGCACAAATGTATAATTGTGGGTAGATCAGAATTACAGAACTCCTATTAACTTTATAATTTAATAATTTATTTTTTACCCTCGATGGCCTACATTAACTAAAACTCCTGCAGCAAAACTTGTTTATGTCAAATATCCTCTGCAATTTCAAAAAGGTACTTAGAACATAATCCTAATGTGAAACATAAAGATATATACTTTTTGTTTTTTTTTTCAAATTAATGGCTTCAGCATAATTTTTCTCATAAACAACAATTCAATGATGAAAGTAAACAGAAAATGCCTAAATGTTTCAAATGAGAAACATTAAAAAATATGTTCTGTAACAATGTTAATTGCATGTTTAATTAAGTACAATTACATGCAATTATTTTGAATTAACATTTTTTTATTAAATTGGCACCATGACAGTGAATCCTATGTCTGCATTGCACGTAACATGCCAAGATACATATTAACATAATTAGATGTAATTAATACCCTCCATTTTCACTTTAAAATTGGCAACGCTTAATATAAAAAGAAATATAGTTTTGTCTTTTCTATAATATTGTTATGATATAAAAACTACATTTGGAATCATACTTATTTTCCCTACTTTGCTAAGTGGCACTAAATTCATTACGCTGGGAGAAATAACGAGGAGAATGTGAAATTAAGTGTTTGTGGCATTAACCTATGAAATTAGACTCGTAGCAAATGTAATTCTTTTATCCTGCTTAGGAGGGCTCTATGCCAAGCACTAAATATTTTACTAAATATGTAATGCATTTCTTACATAAAAAAATCTATGTCTTTTGGCTCCTCCTGGTAGCCTTTATCAAGGGTGTCTAGATAAAGGCTACCAGGAGGAGCCGAAACGTTGGGGGGTTTGTTTATTTGATTCGTGTTTCTGCCCAATTAGGCTTGTGAATTGCGGTAAATATTTATTATTGTTTACTATTTGTAGCCTATATTGTGTCACTGACTGTTGTACTAGTATTGTATACTTATTAGTGATTTAATAAATGTAGATAGAGATTTCTTATGGTTTTTTGGTGTGCATTCTTTTTTGACTTAACTATTGGCAGGGTTTAGTGGCCATGTCAGTGGCCTCTAACCCATCTTGAAACACTGACCAAAGAGTCAAATGTGCGTGTGAGTTGGAAGGCTCACAGCTAAACCTTTTCCCTTCTCCTCAGTGTTGCCTGAAGTATGTGGGTGTACGTTCCTACCTTTCCCTACTCACTTCAATGTCCCTCAGGCACCTGAATATTCAACCCTTTAACTTCCAGCTATTTCTCCCTGCCTTTAGTATGCCTAACCCTCTTCTTCAACTGTACCTTTCCAATGCTCTTCTTACTCAATCCCTGCAAGTTCTTATCCCACATCACTATTTTTTACAATCACATTCACTTAATCACAATCACTTTCAACCAGTCCAGCTCACTGAAACAAGGTGCTGTGAAGTGAATAGCTCTATCCCTCACCAGTAACTGGACGACTCACAGTTCTGGCAGTACAACTGAGATTTATTGTGCCACACTCGGATTTTTATGCACAGAACCCCATCATGGGGTCCCCATACAAAACAACACAAAACCCTAAGGCATCCATGTGTCTGGGAGAAAATTGAAGCAAAGACTGGTAACTCAGTTATCTCTCATTTACAGAAAACCAACATAAAATATGCAAAACACCGAAAAAAACATTCAAACTACACAGGAACCCCACAAGTCTTATATACCTGAATAGCCCGGATCTAAGCGCCAAAGTTGTCCAAATAGCACTCAATTTCATTTGGTGAAACGCAATCGCCATTTGGGTAACGTTATGACAGGTCGGTCACTAGGGGGTTGCTCAAAACAGTTCCAGGGAAAAAGAGGCAATGGCGGTCAAATTTCGTGAGTTCCCGTGTGAACACTGACAAAGGCTCCCCCTGGCTCTTAGGGAGCGATGCTCCCCCCAGTCGGTAGTATATTCCTCCTGAACAGTGTTCACCTGACTCGTCTGTGCACAGACCAGGCAATGGTATAGTTTTCCCCAGGGTTTGTGGGATCGCGTAGCTGAAAGGAGTTCCAGACATTCAATGAACCTGTGTCTGCGCTCAGGAGACAAAATGGTCGCCATTCACTAGAGCACATGTGTTCGGTGATACAAATGGCACTCACCCACTGAATGCACTCAAGCTAATTAATTCTTTGAAATGAACAAGCCTGTGGGTGGTCGGTGTTCGAGGGGTATAAAAGGGAGGAAATTTGTCTTTATTCGGGAAACGAACAAGGGGGGTATGGACAACCAAACGGAGAGGGGGACAAGTCTGCTACATAAATGTTATTCTCTTAAGCCTTAATTCAAACTAAATTCACAGTGAATTCAAATTTTAAGCCAAGATAGAAAAATTTAAAACATGGGAGTTTTTTTTTTTAACTCTATCTATTTTGGCCTAAAATTTGAAAATTCACTTCAAATTCACTTTGAATTCCTCACTAACAACACTTAAGTAAATAACTCTGCTGTGTGAAATTGGATCTGAGTCAGGAACAAGAAACAGATGGCAACCCCAAAACTTAGTTTCAAGAGATTTATTCCATCTGTGTACATGACTAAGGTTTGGTGTTGTCGATCTTTCCATGTTCCAAAATATTTGTGAGGTGAATGAAAGGTAACCTTGGCATTTGCCCCTAAACCCTAACTCGTGGAGTGCTGGTCTTCCTCATTGTCTTTGCTGGATCTGAACCATACCATGTTTTTTTCTTTTAAAGAACAGTTTTCTTTATTATTCTGCTTTAAAAAAAATGTGTGAAGTGTGAAAACTAAACAAAACCAAAAGAAACAAAACACAATTCAGCTAATCACTATACAAAATAGCAGTAGATGTTCAAAGGTTTAAATCAACTTTTTCACACGTATAAAACATGTGCTTGGAAGCTTGCTCACAGACTGACTTGTATCCCCTAGCAATCTCACACATAGAAACACCGCCACTGCGTTTATTAATTCTTTAGTAATTTAAATGTTTTGCAGGCCTTTGAGGCTGTACAAGGTATATAGTATTTTGTTAGTAAACGTCTTGTTGCAGTCAATAAAGTAGATTAACTAAGGTGGACAAATGACTGCAACCTATCAGATCAAAGCAAAAAGAAAACAAGCCAATCATAAAAAAAAAGATTAACTCAGGTGGACAAATTAATTCAACCTATTAGATTAAAGGAAAAAGAAAACAAACCAATCATAAAGTAGATTAACTCAGGTGGACAAATGAATGTAACCTATCAAATCAAAGGAAAAAGAAAACGAGCCAGTCATGATTAAGTTAATCATGACAATCAAGACGTTATGGATGTAACATTTCAGTGACAGCATCACAATTACCCCAAATACAGCGTAAACTTAATACAATTTCTTCACAAAGTGAGAAATGCATTCATTTAAATTATATTACTTCCAAATTTATGGAGCTCTACACGAGGAAACCTGTTCCTTATGCTGCAGAATCTAATTTTGATGGTCTTCTTAAGAACTACCTTACCTATGACAGGGACAGGCAACCTTCGGCTCTCCAGATGTTTTGGACTACACCTCCCATGATGCTTTGCCAGCATTATGTGTGTAAGAGCATTATGGGGGATGTAGTCCACAACATCTGGGAAGCCGAAGGTTGCCTATCCCTGACCTATGATATTCAACAAACATCACGGTCACGGTCAGCAATCCCTCTATTATAGAATAAGTTGACAAAATGTCTTGGGGAAAAAAAAGTCTTGTTGGAAATAATCTTTAGTGGTACCCAAAGCATCATCACTCAATCACTCATTTTTTTGGTAAATAAACACGAAAATCTTGAAATGTGGTGAACTGTCAAGAGAATTTTAGTAATAGATGTGCACAGCTTGAAAATTCTGTTCGGCCGAATGAATTGGTTAAAAAAAAAGGTTCAGTTTGGATGATTGTCGCACATATATAATGATTCTGAAAAACTTTTTAGATGAACATAAAGGGCACGAACATGAGCCCTTCGGTGTAAATGTAAATATTATGCATATATTTTGCAATACACTTATAGGCACATTTGGTTCACAGATCAAGAGAGAAGAAGAAAGGAAAACAGAGAGAAAGGAGGAGCAGTAAAAAAAATAAATAAATTAAGATTTATATATTAAATATTTAATATATAAATGTATAAATCAAGAGGGTTCTTTTTACTGTTACTAGTTTTTCTCTCTCTGTTGGCCACTTCTCACCTAATCTGTTAATAAAGTCAATATTGTCAGGGTTATTCGTTAAAGTGAGAATTCAAAGTGAATTTCAATTTTAAGGGCAAAATAGCCAAACCTGAAACATTCTCAAATTCAGCTCTTCCCATTCCAGTTTGGCTGCTTTGACCTTAAATTTGAAATTCACTTTAAATTCATTTTAAATTCCTTACTTACTAAAGAATGACCCTTTGTGGGGCTGTCCACTAACCAGCAATCATTATTTTACCCAGCAGTAGTCTCCTTTTTTTGGTGCCATGGGCAGAATTCCAAATTACAAAATAAATATTCTTACTTATCTGTTGGTTCATTTGTTGTACTCTTACTGTACTCTTATATATGCATGCCAGTACCCACTGGGGGCGATGTATGATCCTGCAAGACAGCAGTATCTTCAATAAATAACTTCACAAAGGCATTATAAGGTGCATAGTAGGTGTTCAAGCACATTGCACAAGGTGATGGCTGTTTCTGCCAAAGATTGTGATCATCCCAACATGCTGGATATAGTAGTGGAAACTCTGTCTTATCTATAAAAAGGAGCTCCTCAAAAATCTTGCTTTTTAGCCACTGATATTGATAACCAGTGGAATTTATTCCTCTGGTGACTGACTAATAGTGACTGCGAACGACAGGGAACCTCCCCGGAGCACTCTCACTGTTATTTGCTTTGGGACTCCAAGCTAATACTATTGCGGCCTGACCGGGAGCTGAGGCCGACCTCATTGGCGGAACCACACGGGCTGAACAAGCAGCAAGACCTCTTCCCCTTCACTTTTGGACCTGCGGGGGTTATCCCGGTCCCTGCGACTGCTGACTTACCAGAACCCAGGCACGAAGCATACACCAGGCCCGCTGAACTGCACAGTGACGCTCTCCTGCAATGGTGGACGCCACTAGGCACCAATCAACACCAGCGATATACTCACTCAACTGGACAGGCACTTCCACAACTTTTAGCTGCAGCTTGAATGCAGGATGAAATAGCCTGCCGCATCACCGACAAGTTCCCACTCACCTCAAGGCACCTCGCGAGGATCTGCGACCTCACACAAGGTGAGAGCTCCCACAAGACAGTGGATCAAACGCCGCACATTGCCCAAACGCGTGATGCCGCGAAAGCCTGTTCCACATTTGCATAAGCCTACTTGCCAAAGGGTTACACAGAGGCACTCTGAAACTGTACATCACCTGGTGCTCCCACAACACTGGAACCTACCTGTCAAAAGCCTCCCATCCAGCCTCAAATGAGGAATTGGGGGAAGGAGTGTGGAAGCCCTGGCAGACCTCTAGCTTAATATGGTGATCTGACCAGCATGGGCACCACTCTAGTTTGCATAATCTGTGGTGGGCTTATGTCTCATACACTGCTTTACCACTCTACGCCGATCTAACTCACTTTTAACTCCATCTCTAAGCTCTATAGTCTAGCATGTCTACTAGCATTGACCTTTCACTACCTGTCTCTCAATCTACTAGACTCACGTTCAAACACGTGCTGTTTTCTTGATTATTATTTTACATTTAAAATTTGTGCTAATCTATTCAATGTCATGCCATGTTATACTATATTTGACATGAACGTGTCTGTCTCTGCTGTCATGGCATTACAGGCATTCTTGTATTATTCTGCACAACCAAAATAAAGAATTTAAAAACAAACTTAGAACAAAGATTAACTGAGCGCTAAGATGGAGGTATCCAGTTGCCGTACAAAGAGGTGTGGGTTCCTACATTTAACTTTACTTCCACACCAAAAAAAACACATATTTGTTAAAAACAGGGTTAAGTTCACCTAATATTAAAAATCTTTGGAAGTGATAATTCCCCTATTCCCATATTAACCTCATTGTAGCCATTTGAAGTCCACAGAAACAAACAAAAAAACCTTCACAATACAATCACAAAAAGTATGCAAAATTTGTAAAAAATAAAATGCACAAAATTAGCTCTTTTGATTTAAGGCTGCAAGATACTTAGATTTTCCGATGATTCACATGATTCTATTTATTTCTCACCAGAGAGAACGGTCCAGCCTATCACAACGTTCTGGTTGCACGGTAAATTAATTGTGCAATGTTATTGGTTGCAATTGCTGTAGCAAACACATTTGTTTTTAGACAAAGCCAAAGAGTTCATTTTGTGCGTACACACTGGAGTTTATTATTTTTAACTGTCCATTTAGTTTTTTTTAAAGATTGGAGTGGTTGCGATTTAGTAATTTTTCTCTGTTGGAGTTTTTGTGCCCAAATACCTATTATAACCAACAAATCAGCACAACTCAAAACTATAATGAATAAGCTCCAATAACAAAATTGCAGTTTATTTTCTGCTGCGATAATGTGTGCAAATTGTTTACGTACTCGTACTCTTACTCTTAAAGGGCTAACTAGATATTTTCTTGGACATCATTTTTTAGCATAATTAAACAATATTTGCTTCTTCATTAACTGTAAAAATAATGTAACAAACATTGTGCGCATTTATTTTCACAGCAATATCTAAATCTAAAAAATGGTATTCAGCTTGCAAATTTTGCAAAACTTCTTTTTTTTCATTGAATAACATTCCCGCTTTCAAACATATAGCAACTTTTCATAGACTGTAAACTTGAATTGACACTTCTGCTGTCTTAACATCCGAGCCGCAGAGCAGGAAATGTCACACAGTTGCAATTCCTGGAAGGAATATGTGTTTCATTAACCGTTATAGATGGGGAAAAACTTTGCTGTCAGGCAACTCACATTAAGATCTGCACACACACATACATACGTGCACACACAGACACATTCGGTTTCTCAACATCCCCACCTGCTGTGATGCCACCTGCAATATACAATTGTAGCCCATTACATGACAGCAATAAAATAAGCATTCACAGAACTGTTTACCTAAACAAGTGTAGGAGCTCTTGGAACAGCAAGTTGCAGGCACAGTGATTACAGTTCTAATGGCAAAGAGGTGAGGTCTACTTTGCTAGTCTCTCAATACCAATAATGACACCTTTAGAGCGTTTGCCTTCTAAATGGCTTAGCGTGATACACCACCATCTGTAACACAAACTGTTATATCCCTGATCTCTGAACCAATAGGATCCCCTTTCTGGTAGCTTTTTATTCATTTAGTATCACATTTCTGCCTCTTCAGGGAGCTGCTATGATTACTAATGCAATGTATGGGCGTAGGTAGACTATAGTTGACAATCTTAAACAATCACAATTATTGTCTGTTGATTTTATGGCATACAGAGAACAAAGTGACTTGTAGCATGTTGACAACCGATGGCAGACCAAATAGGATATTCAGATTCAGAAACATTCAGATTCAGAAATGACAATTTGGGTATTTACTAAATGGAATTTGAATTTAAATTTCAGAGATAAGTGTTGAATTTGTGAATCCATTTCAGAGTGATTTGCGTTTTCTACAGAGGAAACTGATTTAGATTCCAAATATGCACAGAAAAAAAGGAATTGCATGTTCCGAATGAATTTCTGAAAGGTCATCTTTTTTATTTTTTTATTTGAACGTTAACTTTGCATTATATTACATACATTTAGAGTGCTTTTCCAACACAACTTGATGTTTTCTTAATTGATTCCTACAGAATAAACATGTATTTAGTTTTGGAAATTTTGGAAAATAAAATATAGTATTTTCTTTAAAACCCTTTTAATAAACAAAAACAAAAACGTTTTTACAAATTTTTAAATAAGGGAATAGATATATAGATGTTTATATCACATTTTCTTTCCCTTTATCATTCCCTTTATTCTCTTTATTATTCCCTTTATTATTTTAGGTATTTGAATTAAATATTTTGCGCTCTTCTATGGTATGGCATTGCCAGCACTGGTGTTACTTCTGCTCAGAAACACATTTCTCCGCCAATGTTAAATTCTGTTAATTTAAATGTTTACTGAATGTCTGTAAATGGTACTCGATATCTCCCAGATTGTACAGTAACAAGGGAGGTATTAGACACTGAATTTACTACAGAGATTTATATTCAGCCTGAAATGCCCTATTTGGTTTTTAGATGTTTTATGTAACTTTACTCAGCAATAAGCTCACACCATATATATGTTATTTTGATAGTCCAGTGCTATCAGGTTCTTTAAAAATATCTAAAAGCAGGGTAATTTGTCTACATTATCTTTGCTAATCCTGCAATGTGCTAAAAAGTGTATTTCAGCTTCTGTTTTAACACAGACCCCTCTTTATCCTGAGCAATATATAATCCCTTAAACTTTCTATTCCTCCAAAGTTTCTGTAGATGATGAAGATACAATTGAAATTCTCTAAATGTACATGATTTCATCTGTTTAGATGTCTATGGGTAAAAATCTACTATATACAAATTGACTGCTTTTCTTAGGCTCAGATGTTAGCTATGCAGAAGAAATTTCAAATCAATTTGATACTTTTTTTATGAAACAATGAACAGGAACAAACAAGCATGAGTTCCTCATTAGAGGACCACTATAGTGCCAGGAAAACAAACTCGATTTCCTGGCACTATAGACACTGCTGGGCTGAAGGGGTTAAAACCCTTTTAGCCACTTACCTTAATCCAGCGTCGGGCTCCCTCGGCGCTGGGGAACTCTCCTCCCTCTTCCGACGTCAGCTCCAAATGCACATGCGCGGCAAGAGCCGTGTGCATTCAAACCACCCATAGGAAAGCATTACTCAATGCTTTTTTTCACAGTGAGAATCGCGGAAGCGGCCTCTAGTGGCTGCCAGGGAGACAGCCACTAGAGGCTGGAATAACCCTCAGTGAAACATAGCTTTTTCTCTGAAGCTGCTATGTTTTCAGCTGCAGGGTTAAGCATTGAGCTGAAGTGGTCTGGGTGCCTATAGTGGTCCTTTAACCCAATTATGACCAAGACCATACAGTAAACGTTGTAGCCATCGGTATACTTGTATTTATCACGACTGGCAAGTTCAGGGTATTTCTGGATGCCTTACTACTGAGACATCACATAAATAACTGTCTGTATGTCCCTCACAACTGCCAGCAAAGCTGGCCCAGTGATTACTTGCCTATCATTGGCAATCACTCTGGGATCTTCTATTTAGAATGTGCACACCACAATCATAGAAAGTACCATTCTATTACTGGAAGTCTTAGTACTGAGGCTATCCAATAACCTCTGCATACCGCTACACGTGTATAAACAATGGTTAGGTTATGCAGCAAACCCCACAATTGTGTATAAACAATTTTAGCCATTGCAAATGAAATGAATTTAGAGCTAGTGAAACCATTATAACACGGCTTTGCTGACCCACCCAGCAGCTGCACAAGCCGGTGGGGAGATCTGAAGATTCAAGTTCTGCACCCCCGGTTGGAAGCAGCTCCCTATAGATGCTCAGAGGGGTGCAGAGACCGGAGGAAGGTGTAGGTTGGGAGGTCTGCACCCTGCCAGATACTGGCAACCCACCAAACCACCAGAAAACCACTGGACCACCAGGGAATGAAGATTAAAGCCCGCCCCTCCACCCCCTTTACTGCAGAAATGGTAAGCAGGAGGGGATAAACTAAATAATTAAAATGAGCAGCACCCACACAGTAATATTGTCACACTCACCCCACACACTAATCCCACACACGCAGTTACCATATCACACTCACCACTCACACTCCTTCACACAAACTATTCACTCATCACAGTCACATTGCTCCAGTCACCCTGTCACACTCACTCTGTCACAGGTACCTTGCCATAATCACCCTCGTACACACAGAGTCACACTAATAAAAACACAGTCACAATAATACATAGGCACACACCACAGACAGTAAATCTCAGACTTATACAGTCACTCCTATTTCACACAACACAACCTCCCAAGGATACTTTCTGCCTGACACACACCTTTAGGCATTTACAGGTACCAATACATTCTGCCAGGCATACACTGTGATTGTGTGTCTGCATTAGTGTGTGTATGTGTCTCATTGTGTGTCTCTGTCTCAGCGAATGTATATGTGCGCATGTATCAGAGTGTATATACGAATGTGTGCAAGTGAGTATTTGTATGTTTCCAAAGTGACAACATGACTGCAATTTGAGGGCAGTATGGTATGGGCAATGTCATGGTAATATGGCAACACAATATATGTGGGGCAATGTTATATATATATATATATATATACATATATATATATATATATGCACAAGTGAGTACCTATGGGATAATATGTGTGTGAGAGGATAATTAACTATGTGGGGGAAAAAGTCTATGTTGAGAAATTTTATTCATTTACAACACTGTTTTCTTATACATAACATATTTGGTAAATAATTTTTGATAGTTTCACTGTCCAAGTTTTTGTATTTGTCCATTAAATAATGTGTTTTCTATGCATACTGAAATTAAAAATAAATGTAAACATTATTCTCCAGGACAAACAAAATACTTTATGTTTTACAAACCACTGAGCAGCGAAGCACACAACAGCTGTTAACATTGAAATTCACACTTTTTAAAACACTTAAAAAATAAAATCTCCAAACACCCTAACTGCTAACTCTGCTGTGGTTATAAAGTCACAGAATGTTTAAATGCAAAATATTCGGGGGGGGGGGTCTGCTTTCAGCAAATGTATACTTTTGTGTAGTGGTTTTAAATTCTTATAATATTTGTCCTAAAACTTATAAAAAAAAATATTCAAATACTATACATAGGAATTTTTAACAATCAGGACTAAACAAGTTATCTAGTTCAGTGTTTCACAAACCAGTCCTCAAGACCCACCAACAGTCCAGGTTTTGTCGGTATCTTCATTGGAATAAAATAGGGAATTACATAAATCCTATGTTGGTGGGCCAGGAGGACTGGTTTGAACTAGTTATTTGGAAATGATTATACTCAAAACTCGGGTGGAACCACTGCTAGGTTCTTTTCAAGTATTCCCTCTGTATTTTCATGTGTTTGGCCCACTCTCCATTTGGGAGTGTTTCCACAAATTGATTTAATTCGCCTCCCGAACGGGGACCACCCCGATACCTCCTTTAAAATATTAGTTTAGAACATTCACACTTCCCAAGATAAGTGTAAAAAACCGCAAGGGAAACAATTAATGAGTGCTTCCCTGGGTGGCCACCATTCGTACAGGCAAACACCACCAGGGGAAGCATTCATGGATTGTTTCCCACCTCGCTTCTCTCCCGAACGAGGACCTCCTCGGTGCCCCATTGGAACGTTCACACCAATTAAGCAGAATGTTGGCACTTGCAACCTAGGTGTAAAACAGCAAGCGAAGTAATTAATGAGTGCTTCCCTGAGTGGCCGCTGTTCGTTTAGACGAGTGGCGGTCAGGGGGAGCATTCGCATCCTGAAAGGAGACGCTTCCCTTGTCTGGGTTTTGCGAACAGCGATTAGTCGACTGACCAAGGCGAGGGTTCTTGAGATTGGTGTGGCCACTTTTTGAGCCTGAGCTCTTTTCCCGTGGGAGGGCTTTTCTGTGCCTGGGAGACAAAGGGACTGTCCGTTTTTCCCGTGCCTAGACTCCCAGGCACAGAGGCTCTTGGGAAGAAGACAACTGGCAGTTGGTGTGGAAAACCCTGTGAGTTTAGTGGCGGACTTTGGGGACAAAGGAAGCAGAGTCCCTTCCCGCGCTGGGTCCTTGCATGTTTGTGTGGTAAACCCCTTGCACGGGGTTATGCATAAAAGCCATGTGTGGCCAATAAAATTGTGTTGTACCTCCAGGACTGTGTGTCATCCAGTTACTGTTGGAAAATGGGTCTCTTGATATTCTAAGTGGTTCCTGACTGGCTGAAGGAAGGGGACTAGCGGAGGTAACCGATCGGGTTACCTGTGGTCCGCTACAAACACTATACATTTATTTTCTCCTATTTTTTTTTTTTATAATTTACCAATTCTTAAAGTGGGCCTATCTGTCCTGTTTGAAAAATGTTATACATTATAAATGGATGTACTTAGAGAGAAAGCATTAGATTATGGAAGAAGAAACACATAGCAAAATGTCATAAAGGCATTGGTCAAGAATGTGTGGAATCTTGGAAAAGTCTCACTCACAATATGTGAAATAAAATTATGGAAAATAATAATGTTAAAATAATGTAACCGTGGAAAGAAAAAGTAGATGGATATTATTCCACTTGAAGTGAAAATTGAAATTGAAATGAAGAATAGAACGAAGACGTTCCATTCCAAAAATGAAGGAATATCGACGCCCTCTTCTACTAAGTTCTTTTGTTTGGGATTTGGGGGGCTTTGATTATATATGTGGGCTGACAAATTCTATAACTGTTACTGACCTTGAATAGTTGGAGATTGCTTTTTTTTTTTTTGACTGCTTTTTCATTTAAAGTACACCTGCTTAAAAGAAGACCTTCTTACCCCATTGACTTTATGTGAAGCATACCAAAAAGAAACATGGCTACTAAAGCTAACCCTATGTCAGGGTACCTGAGGTCTCTACCTCCGAGAGAGGTAGAGACTTAGTCGTTCATCCATCCGGACGGCCTGATTTCCCTCTTTCTCGCGGTCCATCCGGTCATGCAAAGCCGGCCGCGAGGGAGTGACTCCCTTTTATAGCATGACGCCCGGAAGTCGACGTCAGGACGTCAACCCGGAACGACCTGTCACTCAATTGGTTCAGGACCAATCAGGACTCGTCGGAGGTGTGTCTACCTATCTGAACAGGGCATTTAACAGTGCTTCTTTCATTAGCTCATTGCCCTGTCGTGGTTCTAGCTTGTTCTAGTCACTCAGTGCTCGTGTTTTCTAGTTATCCCTTTTGGTTTTGACCCGGCTTGTTTGCTCTTCTCTGCTTATCTCTGTTACCCTTGAAAAAAAAAAAATCCATTGTAGCTAAAACCAAAAGAATTAATTTCACAATTGAATGAATTTATATTTTCAAAAATACAATTTTTCAAATGGTATATATTGTGTGCATTCTCAGTAAAAATATACTTAATATTAAAGTCTTACTTAACATTCTACCACTGACTGTAAAATTAACAAAGTGCAGACATTTCTCATAATGTTTGAAGTATTATTAATATTGGCCAGTTTTCTAATACAAGATTAAAATTCTGCTATAAAAAAAATCTAATTTTCTCTGTAAATGAATTAAAGCATAGGTTTCTCTAAACTGGATAATTATTTACTTTGATTTCCTTATTGATATTAATTACATAATATTTCTGTTGGGTAAGAACTATATTCACACGAATTAAAAAAAAACAAAAAAAAAAACATGCAATACGTTTATGCAGTTCAATAAAAATAAATCACCATTATTTGTAAGCCTATCTTTTTTTTTATTACAGGCATCACAAAGTTCAAATGCTTGGGTTGGCAACCAATATGTACATAATGAGCTCTTACTGAAGTAATTAAAATTTGTTTATAATTAATACAGATGAATTGGTTTCCTCAAAATAATAGGAGATTAACAGAGTCCACATTTTGGCAAGGGACTTATATTCTTTTCCAAGTGCTGTGGGATATTATCCAATGCATGCTTCGCAATCCGACTGATTCTTTTCAAATGCCATATGGCAGTGCTACGGATTACAAAAAAAACACACTTTTTTATTTTAAAATGCTGCCAGATGACATAACCATTCTTCAAAACGTTGTCAGAAGGCATTACCTGGGCAGGCAGTGCGCTGCGTTCCAAAAACTTAGCGAGCACAGGGCCTATTAATTATACGTGTAATAAATGTGCATACCCTGCGTAAAGTTGGCAGGCGTTCCTTGCAGTAAAACAGCTGAGCTTTCAAACTGTGTAACGTACCAGAGCCAAGAATTTCATTCTCCATGTCCGCAATATTTACAAAGTTACTGTGTAATATGGTTATTACCTGAAATTATCATTTAAATCGCAAAGTTACAAAATGTATTTTAATTGCTTCGATTTTTTTTTTTTATGAATTAATTTTTTTAAATTTTATTTAGGTTTGCTAGAAAGATTGTAGCATTGCACATTTAGTAAATAATCCAGTACATTCCATGTAATGTCTACACACCATGTTTCTGCATAAGCAAATTAAAATTAAAACTATGTATTTCCTCTATATCAGTGGTTCCCAACCCAGTCCTCTAGTACCCACTAATGGTCCAGGATTTAGGGATTACCCAGTTGTGTCTAAGGTGTTTTCAGAACACTTTAGACACAAGAGAGTAATCCATAAATTCTGGACTGTGTTGGGAACCACTGGTCTAGACTGTAAACTCGTCTGAGCAGGGTCCTCATCTACCTATTGTTCCTGTAACATTTTGTAATTGTCTCATTTATTGTTACAGTTTTCACTCTCATAATATTGTAAAGCACTGCAGAATAAGTTGGCGCTATATAAATACCAATAATAATAATAATAATAATAATAATAATAATAATAATAATAATATAAGCATGCAATGTTATTTGTATATATCTTTAAGCAGCTGCATATAGGAAAAAATTATTTATATTACAATAATGTGCTACCCATGTATGCAATGTTTAAAAAACTGCTCTGCTAATATTTAAAAAAAACAAAGACGGAACACGCAGGTGCTATTCTGGGGCAAAGTGCTAAATATGGACCAATCACCATGCAAACCAAAAGAATGTCTCTCAAAATCTAGCACTTTGCACCTAAAATAGCACCTTTTTTACTTTGATAAACCTCCCCTAATAGGTGCATGTTCCTGAAAGAATTACCATCAACACAGACAAAACGTATTAGTACTCTTAGATACTAAAATATGCCATCTGTTTGTTTAAATGCACTTTAAAGATGTTATCTCTATATGTTTAACACATTAAGGTGTTAAATGGGGATACAAATAAGAACATATAATCATCGGAACTTTCCACAGCTCAGTTGACACGACAATCAAATACTCTTCTATATTAATGAATGATATGATTGCATTGAGAATTTCCTTGGTATGAATCCCCATTAAAAAGATCTACAGAAAATGGTCAAAAACTGGGAACTACGCAAAGGCTTTCTTCCCTCATAAACCTTAAATGTATGGTCTAACAGCTAAAAACTGATGAAGCTCAGTGATAGTGACACTTGTCCCACCAGCACAGTATGCTGACACAAACTTACGCATGTCCACTCAATCTGTTTTTTTTTCTTTTTAATTTTAGTAAAAACTGAAAAAGAATGGAGTGGTTGTTTTTAATTATAATTACTATTTTGTGCTGCTGCCTGATTGATCGGGGGAGTGTTCATTAATTGTACCTGTGTGGGATTTGTATCCCCATAAAGGCACACCCCTAACTCACTGAGCTTGCTCACATTTCTTGAAAGCAGACTCTATTAAGTAGGAGTTAGAAAACCAGGAGTTAAAACAAACAAGGGGTTTAAGCTAACAAGGTAATTGTTTTATTGTTCTGTATCTGGGGAAATGAGTGTTAGCAAGATTGGTGGTTTGACTCAATGCACATCTTGTTGCATGTATGCATGCCTGGATGTACCCATCCAGGGTCCATACCTCTGTGACGGTTGTGTGCGAGTAGCTTTTCTAGAAGCTCAGATTGGAGATCTCGAGAAGCAAATCGCAACTTTGAGGGAGATTGACAATCTTGAGAGGAGTCTGCTGCTCTCTGAGCAGAGTTTATTGGGAACAGGTAGTGGAGAGGGAGGAGATAATAAGACAGATGGGAACAGGCATGTATCTGGGTGACAGTGGGGAAAGGAAGCAAGGGGTGAGGGAAGAGGAAAGGGCTAGCAAGTCCTGGTTTGGTGCAACCTAGCAGATTTGTCCATTTGAGTGAAGATGTTAGGAACATCAGCTCAGGAGTAGCTGTATTAGAGGAAGCTGTTACTTCTAACAGCCCCTCTAGTATGGTTGGGGATCAAAATGTAAAGAAGGCAAGACAGGTTGTGGTGGTAGGGGATTCTATCATTAGGAGAGTAGATAGGGCAATCTGCCGCTCTGATCAACTCAACCGGACAGTTTTCTGTCTCCCGGATGCTCAAGTTCGGCATGTTGCTGACAGAGTGGATGGATTATTGAGAGGGGCTGGGGATGACCCAGCAGTCATGGTCCATGTTGGTACCAATGACAAAGTAAGAGGAAGATGGAAGGTCCTAAAGAATGATTTAAGTAAATTAGGTAGCAAACTTAAGAAAAGGACCTCCAAGGTGGTATTCTCTGAGATATTACCTGTGCCACGCGCTACAGTGGAAAGGCAGTGGGAGATTAGAGAGGTCAATGCGTGGCTTAAGTCTTGGTGCAGGAAGGAGGGTTTTGGGTTTTTAGAGCACCGGGCCGACTTTGCGCTTGGGTACAACCTTTATAGTAGTGATGGATTGCACCTAAACGGGAGAGGGTCTGCAGAGCTGGGAGATAGGATGGCTAGAAGGTTGTAGGAGGTTTGACTCAATTTAAACTAGTAGTAGACTAGTAGTAGATTTAAACTAGTAGTAGGGGGAGGGTCATAACAATCTACACAATGGAGATAGGACAGAAAGGAGATGGGCTTTAGCTCAGTATAAGGGGGGTGGAGATGGGGGAGGGGCAAGCTCAGAACAGAGAAGAATGTAATGTTGATAATTTACAAAAAGTACAAGTGACTCATGATATTAAATGTATGCTTACTAATGCAAGGAGCCTAAATAAAAACATGGGGGAACTAGAGGCAGTAGCATACACTAAACAATATGATATAATAGGCATAACTGAAACATGGTGGGATGAGACACATGACTGGGCAGTTAACTTAAATGGGTACATGTTATTTAGGAAGGATAGGAAAAACAATAAGGGTGGTGGGGTATGTTTGTATGTCAACCATGATTTAAAGCCAAATCTTAAGCAAGTGGAATGCGATGAGGAAAATGTGGAAGCTTTATGGGTAAATATCTGCTTGGGGGAAAAGAAGAAAAACCAACTATTGTTTGGGATATGTTATAAAACACCTGATGTTAATATTGATGAGGAACAACAGCTGTTTGAGCAAATTGAGAAAGCTGCAAATCTGGGTAACACTTACATTAATTGGGACAGAGGGACTAATAGCTCAGCAAAGGGAATTAGGTTTTTAAACTTGTTAAATGACACCTTCATGTCACAACTTGTACAAGCACCAACTAGAATGGATGCTTTGCGAAAAGCCACAAGCACCTGATGAAGTCTTTTTGACGAAACGCGTAGGGTTGCAAGCTTTTTCTTATATTTAAATTATGTTACTGTGGACCTCCTCATCTTCTTTGTCTCCATATCCATATCCTGATGATTATATTTACTTATGGTGGGAAGACACTGAGTTGGATTTGAAGAGCCTTTTTACTTCTGTTATTTTGTAAGTGTATCTAATAAAGCTACTTATTCATACCATACAGTTATACACTATGTTTTGTTTTTGTTTTTTTGCTTCATTTTAAGCATCTATCTCTACATTAAGAAGAGAAAAAAAACGCTTGAAGAAGACTGATTATACTCTGCATTTTTATGCCTATGTTTGTGAGTGCATTTTAGCTTCCTTTTTTATATGTTTTTATTTTTTTTCTTCTGCACTATTGGTCTCCCTTTGTATTTTTAGGTTGTGCATTTTTGTGTTTTTAGAATGGATGCTTGTCTGGACCTGGTTTTAACAAACACCATTGATCTTTTGACCAACATTTAAGTAGGTGAGCACTTGGGAAATAGTGATCACAATATAGTGTCCTTTGAAATAAACTCAAAAAAACAAAAGCACATGGGGTATACTAAAACATATAATTTTAAAAAGGCCAATTTCAATAAGTTAAGGGCAGCTTTACAATATATTGACTGGCATAAACTCTTTAGTGAAAAGAACACTGAGGATAAATGGATCATCTTCCAACAAATATTAGAAAGGTACATTTCTCAGTATGTAACATTGGGTAATAAATATAAAAAAAACACATTAAAACCAATGTGGCTTAGTAGAGAAGAAAAACAAGAGATTAAAAATAAGAAAAGGGCATTTAAAGCATTTAAATCGAACAAATCAGATGCATCTTAAAAAATATATAAGGAAGCAAATAATGCGTGCAAAAAAGGCAATTCGATTTGCCAAACTTCAAAATGAAAAAATGATAGCTAAAGAGAGCAAAACCAACCCCAAAGCATTTTTTAAGTACATAAATTCTAAAAAACAAACAAAAATGAAAGTGTAGGTACACTAAAAACTGAAACGGGGGTGTTAGTTAATGAAGACCAGGAAAAGGCAGGAATTTGAAATAACTATTTCTCCTCTGTATATATTAAGGATGAACCCATGGCAATAGATGTGCAAATGATTGCTACTAAAAACTTGCAGAATAATTGTAATTGGATAACTCAAGACAAGATGCTGCAGCAACTAAAGAAAGTTAATATAAACAAAGCTCCAGGGCCTGATGGTATCCATCCACGAGTACTTAAGGAACTAAGTGTAGAAATAAGTGAACCTCTGTTTTTAATCTTTCAAGATTCTTTTCTTTCAGGAAGTATTCCGGAGGATTGGAGGAAGGCAGATGTGGTTCCTATATTCAAAACGGGTTCAAAATCCTTTCCTGGAAATTATAGACCTGTGAGCTTAACCTCTGTGACTGGGAAAATATTTGAAAGGTTGTTAAGGGATAATATTCAAGAATTCCTTGAGAAGAACATGGTTATCAGCAAAAATCAGCATAGTTTTATGAAGCACAGGTCATGTCAAACTAACTTGATTGCATTCTACGAAGAAGTAAGTAGAGGTATAGATCAGGGTGTTGCAGTGGATGTGAGCTATTTGGATTTTGCCAAGGCATTTGATACAGTTCCACACAATAGATTAGTGTTCAAACTCAAGGAAATCGGTCTAGATGAAAATACTTGTTCTTGGGCAGAACATTGGCTTAAAAACAGAATACAAAGAGTTGTCATTAATGGTAAATTTTCAAGCTGGACAGAGGTGGCAAGTGGTGTCCCTCAGAGGTCTGTTCTGGGACCCCTTCTATTTAATATGTTTATAAATGATCTTGAAGACAGCATTAAAAGTCATGTTTCAGTGTTTTCAGATGACACAAAACTCTGTAAAATAATACATGTGAGCAAAATATTACTTTGCTGCAGAGGGATTTAGATAGACTGGGGGACTGGGCACTCAAATGGCAGATGAAATTTAATGTTGAAAAATGCAAAGTTATGCACTTCGGCGAAAAGAATACACAAGCAACATATACCCTTAATGGAAGCGAATTAAGGATAACAACACACGAAAAGGACTTGGGAATTGTTATAGACAACAAACTATGCAACAATGTGCAATGTCAATCAGCAGTGGCCAAGGCCAGTAAGGTATTGTCATGCATGAAAAAGGACATTCATTCTCGGGACGAGAATATCATTTTGCCTCTTTATAAATCACTGGCAATACCACATATGGAATATGCTGTGCAATTTTGGGCACCTGTTCTAAAGAAGGATATTAAGGCACTAGAAAAAGTGCAGAGGCGGGCAACAAAATTTATAAAAGGAATGGAACATATCAGCTATGAAGAAAGGTTAACAAATTTAAACCTATTTAGTTTAGAAAAACGTCGCCTGAGAGGGGATATGATAACATTATACAAATATATTCGGGGCCAATACAAACCATTGTGTGGAAATCTATTCACAAACAGGACTTTACATAGGACACGAGGTCATGCGTTTAGACTGGAAGAAAGAAGATTTTGTCTAAGGCAAAGGAAAGGTTTTTTTTACTGTAAGAACAATAATGATGTGGAATTCTCTGTCTGAAGTAGTGGTTTTATCAGAGTCCATACAGATGTTCAAACAGCTACTAGATGCATACTTGCAAAAACAGAATATTCAAGGATATAATCTTTCAATGTAGGGTAATAACTGGTTGATCCAAGGATAAATCTGACTGCCATTCTGGGGTCAAGAATGATTTTTTTTCCTAGCTTGTAGCAAAATTGGAAGTGCTTCAAACTGGGTTTTTTGCCTTCTTTTAGATCAACAGCAAAAAACAAATGTGAGGAAGGCTGAGCTTGATGGACGCAAGTCTCTTTTCAGCTATGTGACTATGTAACTATGTAACTATGTAAAAATAGCTACCTGTGCTGAGAACATGTATAAATAAATAACACTCTTCTTAAATACTGATCTTTCTTTTTTTGGGAGATGATTTTTTTTAAAGTTTATACATATATAAAGAAAATAGAAACCATATAGTGTGATATTGTTACTATATCAGATAGGGGAAGGTTGACGGGAGTCCTACTCACACTTATAAGTGCTTACATTGCGTGGCTCTCAGTGTTTTGTGCTTTTCACTAATAAAGGATTGCATCTCTAAGATTTCTTGAGATGGATCCTGAAAGCGACTTCCAACAACTCTCAGTAAATATAAAAAGAGAGAGCATAAAACCATAGGGCACATTTTAGTGTAGAGTAACCTTACATAGGATATGTGTATATATGTTAAAAAACATACTCATGTTTTGTCAGAGCTCATAAATGCTGCTCCAAACATACAAGCAATGTGTAGGGCAGAGTGGTGACACCTTCTTCACCAATATATACATTGTCCACATAATTTGTTCACATAATTTAATAGAACCATAGTAATAAAAATGCTAGCAGATTACATCATATGATGGTGAAAAAGTTGGCGTATGCCGATTCTCAGATAAGTCCTTTTTATTTATTTTTTATTATTTTATCTCCACACTTGTATCTGCATGGTGTATTGCAGTTGCAGCTCTCGGCCAGTGTTCCCTGTTTGATCCCAAAATCCTGTGATGCATTTCACCAAATCCTAGCCTTTCTCAGATGGTTCCCCTTTATAATAACTCCATCAAGATTAAACATGTAGCCATAGTGCTTAGAAAAAAATGGATAGCTTCAGTATTGTTGTTTCTGGGTGTGTGGAGTGAGGCCTAAACAACAGAAATGGAGATGAAACAGTTATATAAAGGTATTTACAGCCAACAAGAGCAAAGGAAAGAGGGGTCGGGGTGACGGTAGAGTAAACATTTGTTGTATACCATTGAAAAGTTTACCAGCCAAATTCTATCACCTAAAATATTAATAACTGTGTACATTAAATATTGGTTGAATACATTAAATTACAATAATAAACTAGAAAAGCTACAATTTCTGGGGAAATTGTGTGAAGTGTTCTTGCCTCCACCAGTAGTCTACAACTGGAGTGGGCGGAGTAACTGTTATTATTTATTTATATAGCACATTTAATTTCAACGTTGTTGCCCAAAGTGCTTTACAGTTACATTAAAACATACATTTATAAAAACATTAGCAGGTGTACAAACGGCCCTGTCTATGACATCACTTGCTGCTGCAGCCTGGCACAGGTCAGAGTATTTTGGCGGTTGCCATCTTCAAACGGTCGTATTTTAAAAAGAAGAGCTTTATATTGTGAGAATCACAAGACCCAGACCTACATTTTTGATGTATAGTATGTCTCTGAAGTATTAAAAATGAAGGCACAGTCGCAGTTTAGAAATTGCCCTTCAAATGTGAGCTTTGCAGAGTGGAGTTTCAATGAATGTCAATGGACGGCGTGAGTTGCAAACAAATGGTCATATTGTGAAAACTATTCGGACTATGGCTTAGCCATGGACATTTTTAGTGACAGCAGGGATAGCTGAACGTTTTGATATAAGATTTGTGTAGGTGGGCTTGAAAATGAGGGAGTGGTGGCAGTTTAGAAATCATGTCCTGATTTTTCAGCTTTTGCCAGCTCCCACTCTAGCTTTGAACATTTTGCCATTCATTCCTATGGGACCAATTTTGCCTCGAGAACGACGATATTCCGTGAACCATTCGGCGAAACGTTCCACAAAGTAATAGCACACCAATCGGGAACAATCCGCACGTTTTGGTATATTTTTTGTCTATGTAGTGTAAAAACTGTGGGAAGAGTTAGGGCGGTAAATTTGGCTATAATAAGAATAATAATATATATGTGAGATAACATTAAGTGGTCTTGCTATACAAGAACACTTAAAAACTGTGTGCACAGAAAGTTACAGTGGCAGTGGCATAAATGGTAACAATGCTGTAGTCACAAATGCTAATATGGTAACAATGTAAGAATAAATGAGGTGGAGGATCTTCCAAGCAAGGCTTCCAAACAAGACTCTCTCTTTTTAAAAATACCAATAAAAGTTGGAAGCCACTTTCAGGATCTAACTTGCAAAATCTTATAGAGATACCATCTTTGTTTGAAAAAGTGCAAATAACTGAGAGTCAGTCCATACCATACCATACCATACTTTTCTTCCTGGCTTCCCCACTTCCTCTCATCTAGCACTCCTTCCCTTATACTTGGGGATTTCAATATCCCAATCAATAACCCCAATTGCACTGATGCCTCTCGTCTGCTCTCTGTAACCTCCTTCTTTGGCCTTACGCAATGGTCCAATTTAGCAACCCATACAGCAGGAAACACTCTTGATCTTGCCTTCACCAACCTCTGTACTGCCTCTAATCTCTCCAATATTAATTTTCCTCTATCTGACCACCATCTGCTGACTTTTGACATTGGCATACCTAAGACCCAATTGACACCACCATCTGAACATCACTCTCACAGAAACCTCCAATGTCTTGACCTAGAGCATTTCTCCACTAATCTCCAAACTCTCCTTTTACCTATCTCAAACCTCACCTGTCCTAGTTCTGCAACCTCCTTCTACAATTCCACCCTCTCATCTCAACTAGACATCATGGCACCTTGTACTTTTAAACACTGCAGGCCCCCCAACAACAACCCTGGCACACCAAGCTCACTCGATATCTCCAAAAATGCTCCAGAACTGCTGAACGCTGTTGGAGAAAGTCTCACTGTGCATCTGACTTTCTCCACTATAAATTTATGCTGAGCTCATACAGCTTGGCTCTTTCCTCTGCATAAGTTAATTACTTCAATACCCTCATAACCACACTCTCCCGCGAACCCAAACGACTATTTCACACATTTAACTTGATCCAAGGATAAATCTGACTGCCATTCTGGGGTCAAGAAGGATTTTTTTTCCTAGCTTGTTGCAAAATTGGAAGTGCTTCAAACTGGGTTTTTTTTGCCTTCTTTTGGATCAACAGCAAAAAAACATATGTGAGGAAGGCTGAACTTGATGGACGCAAGTCTCTTTTTAGCTATGTAACTATGTAACTATGTAACTCTCTTCTTCGCCCTGCTGTTCCTCCTCCACCTACTAACTTGACCGCCTCTGACTTTACAGCTCACTTCACTGACAAGATCTCTACAATCAGAGAAGAGATCTTTCATCTTTCTTCTTCCCCTTACAATACTTCCCCTAACTTCACTCCCTCTGCTGTTCTATGTTCATTCGCACCCGCTACATTGGAAGAGGTTTCTGCTCTGCTCCAGTCCTCCCGCCCCACCACCTGCTCCCTAGATCCAATTCCCTCGCATCTCATCCGTACTCTGTCTTCTTCTCTTTCTCCACCTCTCACTAAAATTATCAATATCTCACTCTCCTCTGGTATATTTCCATCGCCCTTCAAACATGCAACTGTAACCCCAATTCTAAAGAAGCCCAATCTTGACCCTAACTCCCCATCCAACTATCGTCTTATCTCGCTACTGCCTTTTGCATCCAAGATCCTTGAAAGAATTGTGTATGCGAGATTGACAGACTTCCTCTAGTCCAACTCTCTGCTAGACCCGCTTCAGTCTGGTTTCCGCGCTAAGCACTCTGTGGAAACGGCACTGACCAAAGTTTCCAATGATCTACTCGCTGCAAAATCTCGTGGTCACTACTCTATCCTAATTCTCCTTGACCTGTCTGCGGCTTTTGACACTGTTGATCATCAACAGCTTCTTCTCATCCTCCGCAATATCGGTCTACATGATATTGCTCTCTCCTGGTGCTCCTCCTACCTATCCCAGTGCTCTTTCAGTGTTTCTTTCTCTGGCTCTGCTTCTTCTCTCCAACTCCTCTCTGTGGCTCATCTTCCTGTCTGCCCGCACCTCCTATGCCTCACCCTTCTGTCAGTCCCTACATTGGCTTCCTATAAAATATAGAGCTCAATTTAAAATTCTGGTTCTTGCTTTCAAATCTCTACATAATGCTGCTCCCACCTATCTATCCTCCCTTATACACAAGTATGTCCCGTCCAGGGGCGTATTAGCCGCGAGGCAAACAAGGCATTTGCCTTGGGCGGCATTTTCCAGGGGGCAGCAAAAAAAGCCGCCCCCAAATGCCCAGGGCAAATGCCTTGTTAGCCTTGCGGCTAACAGACATGCCGGCGGGCTGCTGGGTGATCGGGCGGCACTGCCTGGCGGGCGGGCGGGCGGGCGGCCGGCCGGCCGGCGAGGGAGCACTTCCCCTGAGCTGTCTGCTCAGCTCCCTCGCCAGCCGCAGAGTGAGGCTGGGAGGCGGAGCCGGAATATGACGTCATATTCCGGCTCCCAGCCTCACTCTGAGGCGCGCGAGGGAGCTGAGCAGACAGCTCAGGGGAAGTGCTCCCTCGCCGGTCGCCTGCCCGCCCGCCCGCCCGCCCGCCCGCCAGGCAGTGCCGCCCGATCGCCCAGCAGCCACTGGACCACCAGGGAGGAAGAGACACCCCCCTCCCCAGCATTCCCAGGTAAGGAGGCTGGGGGGAAGGGGGGTGTTAAATAAAAAAAAAATGTGTGAAAAATAAATTTTAAAAAAATGTGTGAAAAATAAATTAAAAAAAAAATGTGTGAAAAATAAATTAAAAAAATGTGTGAAAAATAAATTAAAAAAAAACGTGTTAAAAAATAAATAAAAAAAATGTGTTAAAAAAAATGTGTTAAAAAAAATAAAAAAAGTGTTAAAAATAAATTTAATTTTTTTTTTAATGTGTGTGTGTGAGTGTGTGTCTGTGTCTGTTAGTGTGTGTCTGTGTCTGTTAGTGTGTGTCTGTGTCTGTTAGTGTGTGTGTGTGTCAGTGTTTGTGTCTGTTAGTGTGTGTCTGTGTCTGTTAGTGTGTGTGTCTGTTAGTGTGTGTGTGTCTGTGTCTGTTAGTGTGTGTGTCAGGGTTTGTGTCTGTTAGTGTGTTTGTGTGTGTGTGTCTGTGTCTGTTAGTGTGTGTGTGTCTGTGTCTGTTAGTGTGTGTGTCTGTTAGTGTGTGACTGTGTGTCTGTTAGTGTGTGTTTGCCTGTGAGTGTGTGTGTATGTCAGTGAGTGTGTGTGTCTGCTAGTTTGTGTCTGCTAGTGAGTGAGTGTGTGTCTGTTAGTGAGTGTGTTTGTCTGTTAGTGAGTGTAAGTGTGTCTGTTAGTGTGTGTGTGTTTCTGTTAGCGTGTGTGTGTTTCTGTTAGCGAGTGTGTGTGTGTGTGTGTGTATTTAGAATGCGGGGCGGGGGGAAAGGTTGGGTGGGGGTGGCGCGGGGGGAGGGGGGGCGCCTGAGTTTTGTCCTGCCTAGGGCAGCACAAAACCAGGATACACCACTGGTCCCGTCTAGGCCCTTACGATCTGCTGAAGACTTACGTCTATCTTCTGTCCGTACTCCCACCTCTGATTCTCGCCTTCAAGATTTCTCAAGGGCTGCACCATTCCTGTGGAACTCGCTTCCCTCCTCCGTTAGATGCTCACCCAGTCTCCACTCCTTCAAAAAATCGTTAAAAACCCACTTCTTCATAAAAGCGTATCAATTAAACTGTTACTAGCTCCCAACTGATTCCTCTTCTGCAACTGTCACTAGTCTAATACTATCCTTACCTTTTTGTGTCATTTTACCCCATTCCCTCTAGCATGTAAGCTCATTGAGCAGGGCCCTCAAACTCTCTGTCCCTGTGTGTCCAACTTGTCTGGTTACAACTACATGTCTGTTCGTCCACCCATTGTAAAGTGCTGCAGAATTTGACGGCGCTCTATAAATATCATAATAATAATAATACCAGCTCTCATATGTGTGAGTAGGACTCCAGCCAACCTTCCCTTATATGGTGTATTAACAATATCATACTATATAATTTGAGGAATCGTTGCATTGACAATTTATTTACAATGACACTGCTTGTTGTAAGCTAACTGGTGACTTCAATGATAAACATTAAAAACTTCCTATACTAACCAAGTAAACACAGATTTACATTCTCCGGCACTAACAGCTAGCATATGTAATGCAAATTAGGTCCAAAAACATTTTGTTGGGAGATTATTTTTGGAAAAAAAACAATAAAAAAAAAACCAACCCCCTCCAAAAAAAACAAAAAACCTGATAATGAATTAGTGATGTTTTAGAAGATTTTAAACAACTAAACTTAAAACAGACTGCTCCAAAAAGAAAAAAAAACATGATACCTGGGTATGGGAATTGAATATTGTTCTTCTTCTTATTATTATTGCCATTTATATAGCGCCAACAGATTCCATAGCGCTTTACAATATTATGAGAGGGGATTTAACTATAAATAGGACAATTACAAATAAACTTATGGGAACAATAGGTTGAAGAGGACCCTGCTCAATCGAGCTTACATTCTATAGGAGGTGGGGTGTAAAACACATTAGGACAGTAAAGTCTCAAAGTCAAGTCGTAGTCAGAAAACCAAAAATCATGAAAGAATATAAATTAGCCAAGTGGCCAGTGCAAGCAGCAGGTGGACGATATCTAGTACAAACATGGGTCAGGACAATGGTGTTAAAAATAGTTAATACGCAAACCAAGTAACACAGATCATACACCTACCACCTACTACACAGGTAGAACATTGAAAGGACAACTAAGAAAAGATGAACAGTTATCTACTTATAACCTTCCTCTGGGTGTGTGAAATGATTGGAGGTAGAAAATCCATGAGAATGGTATATGTACAAAGAAACAGAAACCTCTCCATTAGAAGAAGCAGGGACACATGTAAATCATCCCAACATTCTAGGATGATGGATATTTGCCATACCAAACTGTGAAGAAGAATCAGAACTGGACACCTCACACTTTTATAGTTATCAAGGTTTTTTTTAAACAACTGCTTAGACTATTTTAGATTGCATTAAGATAAAGGATAAATAACACATTTCTGTAAAATCATAGCACCTTATAAAGATCAAATGATAATAAGATGTGTTTTTTGGTAGTCTATCTTTAATGAAAAACAATAAACCTTCACAGTCTTGAGCTGATCTACCCTAGTCATTCTTTAACCGCTTAAAGTTAGTCCTCACTTTACAAGGATCTCTTTGTAGAATAAATAGGTATTCCCTTTTTATATTTAAAGTTTACTCAGTTTCATAAATAAAATAATAATAAAAAATACTAATGTATTCCCTTTAAGATATATTTGAGACACTACATTACAACTCCTCTCTTAAAGTCTCAGAACAAGAGGTATAAATGACTTCCTAAAAGTCATTCCATTTTAAATACCAGTCCACAACTGAAATATTTTTTGTCAGTGTGTGCATCTGTGTGTACTGGCACATGCACACAGATGCACACACTGACACACATATACACACACCATGACACACAGATACACACACTGGCAGATATTCTGACCTACAAATACACACATAGATACACACACTGACAGATACACATATTGACACAGATACACACAATGGCACATACACACAAAGATACACACACATTGACAGAAAGATAAACACACAGGCAGATACACACAGACACACAGATACACACACCATGACACACAGATACACACACTGGCAGACAAATACACAAACTGGCACATATACACACACTGACAGATAGTCTGACCTACAATTACACACAGAGATACTCACATTGGCTGATACACACGTTGACACAGATACACACAATGGCACATACATTGACAGAAAGATAAACACACTGGCAGATATACCCTGACACACAGATACACATACTGGCACACAGATACACAAACTGCCACGTACACACAGATATAAACACACTGACAGATACACACACAGATACACACTCTGGCACACATATACACACACTGGCATACAGATAACACACTGGCATATACACACACAGATACACCCACACTCAGATACACACACTGACAGATAATCTGACACACATATACACACACTGGCACCTATACACAATGACAGATACACTGACACACAGATACACGCACTGGCGCACGGATACACAAACTGGCAAATACACACACCAATACACAAACTGGCACACAGATACACACACTGGCACATACACATACATATACAATTACAATTACACACCTGTCTTACCTCATTCGGTTGCCCGTATCTATTTGTGAGTTTCCCAAACATAACCTTGTTTTCCCCTTTTATACTACCGAACATCGACCACCTCCTGGCCTATTAACTTCAAAAGAACCCATTAATTCAAGTGCTCTCTGGGTGGTATTGTCTCCCAAACAAAGGCGGCGGTACCTGGTCGTCGATCGCCTGGAACTAATTTCAGATAACATAGTTAGGGAGCCCCGGAGAAACTGTACCTCTACCTTCTCTGCTCACAGACAAGCCAGGAGAGGGCTTTTAGGGGAAACAACTAGTTTGTCTGAGGGGAACATTCGCTCTCTAAGAGCCAAGGGGAGCATTTGGTAGTATTCGTACAGGAACTCCTGAAAGTTGACCAGCCATTGCCTCTTTTTCCCTGGAACTATTTTGGACTATGACTTGTGGCCTGGCCAGTCAGAACTTTACCCAAATGGCGATTCCGTTACACCAAATGGATCTGAGCGCTATTTGGACAACTTGGGCGCTTAGATCTAGGCTATTCGGGGATATAACACATGTGGGGTTTCTATATAGTTTGAATGCAATTTTGTTTTGTTTTTTGTATTTTTTGTCTGGCTCTCTGTAACTGAGAGATAATTGAGTTACCAGTCTTTGACTCAATTATCTCCCAGACATAGAGACACATGGGAGGGGTTTGTATTCGTTTGTATGGAGACCCCATGCTGGGGGTCTATGCATAAAAAGCCAAGTGTGACTCAATAAACCTCAGTTGTACTCCCAGAACTGTGTATCATCCATATGGGCTATATTCACTAAGCAGCACTTTGTTCCAGCTTGAGAGGACTTCAGCGAAGATATTTGGTCTCAGGATTGCAGCTGCGCTACACACACATATACACTCACTGAACATATAAACAGATTCACACACCATGCTACACAGATACACACACTGGCACACAGATACACAAACTAGCACACAGATACACAGATAGACACATTGACAAACACATACACACACCTTGGAACAAAGATACATTGACAGATACAAACACTCAGGTTCACAGTGACACATACTCACCTTGACACACAGATACACACACATACAGGTCATAATATTTAGTCACCCTCCTGGTAGCTTATCTTTTTTCTACTGAAGGGTGCTTCCTATAGTGCTGCTGGCTGAGGCTGGTGTGAGAGGTGGGCAGCAGCTCACTCCAAGCTGGTGCCTCTTTCCCTCCAGTGCACAGGTTGTCACTTCCTTCCAGCATTCGATACGACAGGGGCCTGGTCATGGTGTTAAAATACCATGGTGCCTGATGGGCCCCTGTTTAGTGATACTCATTGGGTTGCCCTAAGAGCATGGGCCAATAGATAGGCCAATGGTGGTGGAACCCCAATTTTGTTCTCGCAGAACCCTAGGATTCTGCAGAATGCCAATTGTGAAACGCTGGTATACAGATCATGCTCATGCAGCCTCACTAGTCAATTCACTGTCATTAAGGAGTTAAATCCCTTTGTTTGTGCAGCCCTAATCACACCTCCCGTGCATTTGACCTACACAGTCTGCCTACAGATTTCCTGTACAGAAAGATCTAATGTTTAAACTTCCTGTTAATTTAGAATTTCTTATCTCCTGCTCGGTTAATAGCCTTCTGGAGCCTACTGGTGCCTCCTATGTATGAATAAAGCTCAATAAGCAAAGCAAGAAATAAAAATGTCTAAAGTAAACACATTGTGCTCTCACGTCTGATTGACTTTTTTTAATGTTAGTTTTGTGAGTCACAGCCAAGAAATGTGTGGCTATAGCTGCATAAACAGAAACAAAAGTGATTTAACTCCTAAATTGCAGAGAATTGAACAGTGAGACTGCAGGTGAATAAACTATACGCCAAACTGTTTTATTAGGCTAAAGCTGGTTATAGGATAAGAGCCCAGTTCAATTAGCAGATAATCTTCCAGAAGGTGTATAAAGGAGGTAGAGTAGTGGATCCCAAACTTTTTAGGTTTAAGGTGCCCGTAATATTTTAGTATTTTTCCAAAGGCACCCAAAGTTGAAATTTCTAGGTTGTATATCTGTACAGCGCTGCAGCATTTATTGACGCTATAGTGTAGTGTTTGTGTTTGAAGGGGTGCTTGTATACATTTATTGAGTTTGTGTTTGTATGTTATGTTTGCGTTTGATTGCAGGGGTGTGTCTGAATGTAATGTTCACTTTTAAATGTGGATGTATATTTGTGTGAAGTATTTGTGTTTAAATGAAGGGGTGTGTTTGTATGTTTGTTTGTTTTTTGAGTTTGAATGCACGGGTGTGTTTGTATGTAATATTTGTGTTAGATTCCAGGAGTGTGCTTTTATGTTGTGCTGGTGTTTGACTGCTTGGATGTATGCACATACATACATACATACATACTTACACAGATATTCATGCACATTAACACACAGATACATATAAATACACAGACACATACACACTAATTCATATAGACCCCAACACATACACACACATAAATACACACCGACATATACACACATGCACCCTGACACACATAAACATTGATACATGCCCACACGAAGACACAGATACACACACTAACATAAAACACACACCCTGACACACATATGTACATACACAGATGTGTGCGCATAAACAGACACAGAAGCACAATGACATATATATACACACACAGATGCACACACTGACACACACACTCACAAACACCATGACACACACACACACTCATACACATACACACACACACTTATACACACTCTCATACTCACACTCATACACATACAGTCATACTCACACACACACATACACACTCATACACACAAACACACTTACACACTGATACACACACACACACACACACTCATACACAAGGAAACACTCATACACTCATACTAACACACATACAAACACTCATACACATACACTCAGGGCCGGCACGTCCATAAGACGGCACAGGCAGCCGCCTTAGGGCGCACGGGCTCTGGGGGCGCAAGATTTCAGTGACCGGCAGGAGGGAAGCTCTCCCTCCTGCCGGGCCACCATCTCGGCCCCCGGTGCTGCGTGCGGCTGTGCTGTAATCAGACGCGGCGAGGGAGCTCTAACCTCTCTGCTCTGCTCCCTCACGCGCTGCCTGTCTGCTGATACCGCGGGAGCCGGAATATGACGTCATATTCCGGCTCCCGCGGTATCAGCAGACAGGCAGCGCGCGAGGGAGCAGAGCAGAGAGGTTAGAGCTCCCTCGCCGCGTCTGATCTCAGCACAGCCGCACGCCGCCCAGCAGCCCCACTGGACCCCAGGGAAGCATTCATCATCCACACCAGCTCTCCAGGTAGGGAGGCTGGGTGGAAAATATTTATTTATAAAATAATTAGTGAGTGTATGTGTGTGAGTGTGTGTGTGAGTGTATGTGTGTTAGTGTATGTGTCTGTGTGTGTGTATGTGTGTGAGTGTATGTGTCTGTATGTGTGTGAGTGTATGTGTCTGTGTGTGTGTGTGTGAGTGTATGTGTGTGAGTGTATGTGTCTGTGTGTGTGTGTGTGTGAGTGTATGTGTGTGTGAGTGTATGTGTCTGTGTGAGTGTATGTGTCTGTGTGTGTATGTGTGTCTGTGAGTGACAGAGTGTGTGTCTGTGAGTGACAGTGTGGGTCTGTGAGTGACAGTGTGTGTCTGTGAGTGACAGAGTGTGTCTGTGAGTGACAGAGTGCGTCTGTGAGTGACAGAGTGTGTGCTTCTGTGAGTGACAGCGTGTGCGTCTGTGAGTGACAGCGTGTGCGTCTGTGAGTGACAGTGTGTGCGTCTGTGAGTGACAGTGTGTGCGGCTGTGAGTGACAGTGTGTGCGTCTGTGAGTGACAGAGTGTGTGCGTCTGTGAGTGACAGAGTGTGTGCGTCTGTGAGTGACAGAGTGTGTGCGTCTGTGAGTGACAGCGTGTGTGTGTGAGTGCGTCTGTGTGTGTGCATGTGAGTGTATGAGTGTGTCTGTCAGTGTATGATGAGTGTGTTTGTCAGTGTATGAGTGTGTGTCTGTCAAATCAGTGAGAGTATGTTTGTCATTGAGTCTGTGTGTGACTATCAGTGTGTCTGTCAATGAGTGTCAATCAGTGTGGGTCTGGCAGTGTCAATGAATGAGTGTGTGTCAGATCAATGAGTCTGTGTCTGTCAGTGACGTCTGTGTGTTTGTCATTGAGTGTGTGACTGTCAGTGTGTACAGAGTGTAGCGGAGCGTGGTACAGGAGCTTCTGTTTCCTGTACCTGGCCAGACTGACAGGAGGTGCTCACAGAGAGAGCACTCCCTGTCAGTTCGGCCGGGTACAGAAAACTGAAGCTCCTGTACCGCGCTCCGCTCCGCTACACTCTGTACACACTGACACACCAGGAAGGGGAGTGTGACCACTAAAGCGGTGTGGGGTGCACCAAGGGACAGGGAGGGAATGGGAGAGAAACACCAAGAGACAGGGAAAAGAGGGGGTAGGGGAGAAGAACACTAAGGGACAGGGAAGGAACCATTAATGGTCAGGGAGGGGAGAGGGGCTGGTTAAGAGGCACATAGGTGAAGATGTTTTTTTGGGGGGGAGGGAGGGGGCGGAAAAATGCATCTTCGCCTATGTACCTAAAAATCCAAGCACCGGCACTGCATACACTCATACTCAAACTCATACACACACCCATACACATACTCATACACGTTGTGATCCTTGTTAGTAGATAGCACGGTCCTCTAGGGCAAAATATGCACAGTCCTTTTATTTTCTTATAATCCCGGCAACTTTATTTGTAAATTTACACATCAGGCAGCAGCAAACGAAACATAAATGCAATGATGTAACACAAATCCCTACAACAAAAAGCCTAGCTCGTCTGAGCACTAACTCACATCAGATTCCCTATCTATCAGGGGTTAAACTATAACAAAATGTGTGTGTTTCACCAACCTAGTGTATTTGTCCGCTCTCAGCACTCCAGTGCTCCAAACCAGCCTTGACTGCTTCCTTCCGCACTCCTAGTGCTCCAAGCCAGCACTCCCAGTGCCTCAAGCCAGCACTCCCAGTGCCTAGTCTCCTTGACTCTCTTACTGGAGAGAACACCCTCTCTCCTACCTGCTTCCTGAGAGGAAGCCAGCAATTCCCCTGTACCTGCCTAGCAGGGAGTGGTTTATTCCCACTGCTACAGCTGATCATCTGCAGCTGAGTGGTGGGTTGGAGACAGTCCAAAAAACCCTGGCCTGGATCTTTGTCTCCCAAGAAAACCACTAAACTGTGGAGTGGAGCATTGGCCCACCCTTCTCTCCAAATACTCCACCCCAGGGGCCCATAACTAAACAAAGCTTTGTGTTGTGCAACACAAAAACTACACATACTTCCCCTGGGGTTAAAAGGCCTCTCTGCCTTCACTTTATCACAACGTATACACTTATACACACACACACACACATACACAGACACTCATACACACACTCATACACAAACACACATATACTCATACTCAGGCTGTCACTTCCTCCCAGCCAGCCGACATTACAGGGCCCCGGTCGCAGTCTAAAAGGACTGCGGCACTCGACCGGTTCCATAGCACCGAGGAAATATTCCGCAGCACCCCTGTGTGCACACAGTTTGAGAACTGCTGAGGTAGAGTATTATTTATATTGTTTGCCTGAATGAATGTATTTTTATACAACCTAAAAATTATGGCAAATACAGAATTACATCAACACTGATTTCACTTGTGTGACCTGAATAGCCTTAACACACACACTTTTTAGTTGATTGATCAGAAAATATTTCAACACATGGGTCACAAAATGTATTTTATTTAGAAAAATATTAATCATTAACTTGGAGTTCAGATATTATATAGCAGCAACTCCCTAGTTCCTCATTATCTTACTTTAAAGGTAGAAATATTGGCTTCATGAATTGGAAAAAGTAATTCAATGTAATATAAGACTTTCAGAATTTTGTTACAATTTTATCTTTTGCTTGAAGACCAATGTTTGCAGGCATTCATGGAAAATGACAAAATTTTGTTTAGAAATAAAAATTAGCAAAACTCCCATTTCTACACAGATTTGTATTTTAATATCAAAAATAAACTTGCGTACAATGTGATATAGTTAAAAGTGTTCAAACTTTTTACATTGAGTGAATATTCTAATTTCAAATTGCACGGAGTCTATTATACTGATGTATCCAACGAATGCAAAATTCATAAAATAATACATTACAATTCTTTCCATAACTATTTTTACAAATGTTTTTCACTATCCATTTTATTTAATTTATTTACTTATTTCTTTTTAGGTTTGGTTTATTTATTTTTGCTAAAGAACGCAATGCTGTAGAACTGCCATGCTATCCCTAGAATAAAACATATTTATCTATGCAGCCTCATTGTCTACTTGGGTTTCTTAAAATAAAACGCGCTGGGATTTAAAACAATGAAAACTGTGTATTTTAATCTCTGAAGTTACCAATGTCTACATTTGTGAAAAGTGCTGTTATATGAAACACAACAAACTAGAATTTGCTACTTCTAATTTAGCAATGGGTGGCCATGGTTTTATCAGTTTATCTTATGGCATTTTTTGTCTCCATTCAATACTTTGCTTTTGTCATTCAGCTGCATAATCACCTTCTTTTGTAAGATAATCACACATAATTAACTTTCCAACAGCTTTTGTCCTTTTAGATTGTTAATTACCTGTCTGAGGATCTCATATCTGCAAGGCTTGAAGAAAAAGGAAGATAATCTACCCCATTTAAATAAATTCAAGACTGTAACTGATTATGATTGTCAATTGTTTTAAATGCATTACACATTTTTACACCTTCAGTTCACATTTCCTATGACCACAGCATGTTAGCAGATAAGCTAGCACAAACTTCCCTTGCATTGTTTTAAATAAATTCAAGTCAATACTTTTAAAGGGATCGTCTAGGGTTTTATGTGTCTATTACTCTCTTTTTTACTCTTACTTTTTTTTTTTTGGTATCGTTGGTGGTTTGCTCTTTAAAGAAAACAAATAATAGTTTCTGTATTTTTGCCTGCAAATATTAGCATTTATGTTCCACATTTTTTGCAGTATTTTAAGGTGTCTTCTTGGATAATCTGCAGTTGAGGATGTATACATTGACTCTGTTTTAATAATGTGGCCTGTATCTTTAAGTTCTTCATACCCAGTTAGTGATGGTGCATGTAATGATCAAATAAAACTGCTTTAAGTTGAACACATTGAGTGCTTTAAGCCTCTTCCTTAGTATATACTACATGTATGGGATGTGCCCGTCCTGGCTAAGTACCTTGTTGTTCCCTGGATGAGTGCAATCGATCTTCCTTTTTTCTGCGTATCTTTTGCTCAGTTAGGTCACAGGTTAACTCAGCCTTGTGAGTGACATGTGAGGAAAAGAAAAACTGCTATGCTTTATGTCCTTTACTAGGGTCATAATACAAGACAATGAATGTAAGTTATTTAGCAGGGTTGCCTTGCTATAATAAATGCCTAGCCCCATGAATGGTTCAACAAACAGACAAAAAAAAACTACTCGGTTTTATTAAAGCATATCTGCCCCATGTAAAATGTATGTACACATTTATGCATTGCACTATTTTTTATCTGCAATTTTGCTTCATATTGTATGTCTAACTTTGCTAATTGGCATAGG
Source organism: Pelobates fuscus (assembly GCF_036172605.1). Classification (NCBI taxonomy): domain Eukaryota; kingdom Metazoa; phylum Chordata; class Amphibia; order Anura; family Pelobatidae; genus Pelobates; species Pelobates fuscus. Next base: position 65,069,895 of record NC_086320.1, on the reverse strand, counting down.
GTATTTGTTTTCTAGTTGCATTGTATGAGTTTCCCTACAGCAAAACCACCACCAGATATGCAACACTTGTAAGGTATATGCAGACAGCAAGGCTTGGCCACCCCTTTAAGAGACCTGGCTGGGTTTGAACTCCCAGCTCCAGCATCCCAATCAGGTTCTCTGCCATGATATCCACCAGGGGGCTTCAGTTTCTGTTCGCATTTTTTCGGCTTCCTGACCCTTTGCTTGGATTAAGCAGCACTGATCCACCTGCAACCCTTGTCCAATTAGGGTCAGCTGCATCTTATTAGCAGACTGTAAAAGCCAGCCCTGCCTGAAAGCTAGTATCTGGTCTTTTTGCCTGTTTGGTGTTTCCTGACGGATCTTTGCTACACTACTGACTTCCTGGACTCTGACCTCTGCCTGCTTTACCGACTACGTTACTCCGCTGCCAGCCCTGACTTCTGCTTCTCGTCTGACCCTGCCTTTGGATTACCCCTTTATCTATACTTTGTTTTTGGATTTTGTCTCCTCCTTGTGCCATCTCCTGCAACTGGGCTCCAAATCCTGGTAAACTGTTCCATAAAACCCACAGGTGACTGTTACACTCAATATGATTCTGTAATTAGGCCCATTGTAAATGTCAGCACCAGGTCCAATTGGCTCTTAATCTAGCCCTGTATAGATCAGTATGGAAGGTAGAGTATACCATACCATGTAAGTATTGCAGTATTCTCTACATTTTTCTACAGATGCTTGTGAATAAAAAATATTAAATGTATAAAATATGCATCACATGCATTGCAGATCCTATCCTATAAGCCATAACACTGCAGATAAAATAAAACTATTGGTATCCCTCCAGCTCTATTTATTAGCATCACTCACATATACCACTTGTGCCCGGCTCCGAGTTATGCAGCATTTATAAGAGATGAGATATCTCCAGTTGTTGTTAAGATCATGGTACGCATTCTATTTTCAATATACAGTGGAACCTCGGTTTATGAATTTAATGCGTTCTCCGGGACGTTTCTTATTGCGGAAAATTTGTAAACCGAAATGCAGTTTGCCATAGGAATGCATAGAAAACCAATTAATTCGTTCTGGAGGTCAGAAAAAAAGTCAAAATGAGCTGGCATGGAAACCAACCCATAATGCATAACACAGAATAAAAGACATGCAAACAATGAAGCTCAGCTCCCTACCTTTCCACAGCTTGAGAAATGCACCAAAAAGTCCCAAAACAACTACAAACTATTTCCAGAATGGCTCCAAAACTCAATGCAAAAGCCGCTCCAACACCTCCAACACCTCAACACTCAATGCAATGTGCTACCCACAGGCTCCAGCATGCAGGGGGGTTCCAAAACCTCCCAGGTGCAATGCATCCTGGGGAAACTTGCTTTGTATTGCGAAAACATTTTGTAAACCGAGGCATTTTCAATGGATTTTCATTTGTAAACCGAAAATTATGTTAACCGAGGCTTTTGTAAAACGAGGTCCCACTGTACTAGAAAATAAAAGTGCCCAACAGCATGATACCATACAAAAATGATTAATTCTAATACAGTTGAAAACTCTCATTTAAAGTACATGTGATTCCTCAGACAAATGAAACTTGTTTCCCCACAGTTCATTGGGGGTCTATACTCTTCTTATTTCACTTTGCTACGCATTTTGCCACAATTACATAGCTGACAAAGGAAGCTTGTTGTTTTTATTTTTCAATTAATTAATTACATATTAATTATATCTTTGAAAATATCTTTTATTTATGCAAAAATAAAACATCCAAGTCTATTTAAAATTCTATATTATTTAAAATCTTTAGAATTTGATAACACAACCTTTTTAGGCAGAGAATTCCACACCTTTATGGTTCTTAATGAAAAGAAACCTGTAAGTGAAAATGCCTTTCTTGCAGTCTCAATGTGTGATCTCTTGTCTATTGTATATTCCTGTTAATGAACAGGTTAGCAACCAGACAAAGCCTTAATACCTGCTCTAAATACACTAGCAAATTTTGAACGAGTTAGAGCTAATTTATTAACATAAACCAGAAACAACCATGACCGAACAGGCTACTCCCTGAGAAACATTCTGCACTCTGAGACATTAAAGATACGAGACACCATACACCCTCAGTCTTACAAACCCTAAGAACCAGTGCCAAACCTACCTGATCTGTCTTAGATTGAGAAATAAAAATATACACCCTATATCACCCACAGATCACATCAGAAAGAAATAAAGCCAAAACCGAACTAAAGTTTCGTACTACTAACTCTCACACCCTGAGCTCCACATAAAAACGAAGGGAAAATGCCACGCTAAACAAAAAAGAGTTTAATTCATGGAAAAACACACCGATCCTAGGATATGACACAGCCCCTGTAGTAAATGAACAGAAACAGGATGTCTAGTGTCTACTAGCCTCTTACGTCATCAACCTCCCCAAAATCCTTTGAATGAGAGAGTGCTTGGTAACATTCACTCAACCCATAAGATTAAAAAAAAGTGCAAGATGGAAACAGTCCATTCAGCTGACTATGGAAAAATGACAACAGAGAAAGAATAGAGAAAAGCGTCTGAGTGAGAAACCCATGCTACCTATCCACACACCACATGCACTGCTCCCACATGGCCATGTAAGCTTTCCAGCGACCAGGAGCCAGGCATACATGAACTGTGTCAATTAAATTCTGAAATCTAGGGTCTGGGCATGGGAGACCACTCAAACATGACTCCATAGTGATGAACGTTAAAGTATCCCACATCTTGGGCTTCAGCCGCTCCAAGCCACTCTCCCGTCCCCCATCCTAGAAGGGAACAAAAACAACAATATCTCAAAGAGTATCTGTCATTGTTTCCAAAACCACAGCCTATATTTTCAAACCGTATATTATTTATTTTTTTGTACATCAGATAATGGTATTTGATTCATAACATCTTTATGATAATATGTTTTAATATCAGACACCTTATCATAATTTGTTAAAACAATTATTTTATAGTTTCGTACTTTTTTTTTTATATATTTATATTTAACCCCTTAAGACCGGAGGGCGTACAATTCCGTCCTTTTTAAAGCGGCTCTAAATGCCACCGGGTGTAATTGTACGCCCTCCGGTTTTTTTTCACTTACCCGGTCGCCGGCGATCCCACGCCGGCGATCGTGGTTGGGGGGACTCCCAGGGAGCCCCCCGTGGCACCTCTGTCCTCTTCAGCCCCCCCGGGCCATGTGAGAGTGAGGTCCTTGCGAGGACCTCACAATCACATGGCCGGGATAGCTAGCTGCAGCAATGCCAGCAGGGGGACTAACTGTAATGACAGTTAGTCCCCCCTGCTGGCTAAATTCAAATAAACAACAGTTAAAATAAGTGTAAAAAAATAAATATATACTTAGATCATATATATATATATATATATATATATCTATATATATATATATATATATATATATATATGATCTAAGTATATATATATACACATATACATACACACACATACACTGTCTAGGTGTATTTTAATATTAATATATATATATATATATATATATATTAATATCTAATTACACGTAGACTGATACTGAATAAATATATATATAATTATTGTTATATATATATTCATATATAATATAAAAAAAATGTAAATACGTAAAAAAATAAAATGAAAAAAATAATTAAAAATAAAATATTAAAAAATATATAGATGTGTTTGATTTTGTTCTAACTGTATTGTGATATTAATATATATATATTTATATCAAAATAAACATAGAACGAAATAATATATATATTTATATACATAAATATATACGTATATATCACTATATATATACCTATATATAAATAAAAATATTAAAAAAAATTATATATATATAAATAAATATATATATACATATATTAATCCTAATTAATTACAATTAGCGGGACCTGCCTGACAACCCATGTCGAAAGTCTAGGGAATTTAATTTGCTAGCACTATATTTAACCCTATAACTTTTCAAGACACCATAAAACCTGTACATGGGGGGTACTGTTTTACTCGGGAGACTTCGCTGAACACAAATATTAGTGTTTCAAAACAGTAAAATGTATTACAACGATGATATCGCCAGTAAAATTTAAGTTTTTTGCATTTTCCATGCACAAACAGCACTTACACGGACGATATTATTGCTGCAATACTTTTTACTGTTTTGAAACACAAATATTTGTGTTCAGCGAAGTCTCCCGAGTACAACAGTACCCCTCATGTACAGGTTTTATGGTGTTTTCAAAAATTACAGCGTTTTATTTTTTTCACATTAAAATTCGCCAGATTGCTTACGTTGCCTTTGTGACCCTATGGTAGCCCAAGAATGAAAATTACCCCTATGATGGCATACTATTTACAATAGTAGACAACCCAAGGTATTGCAAATGGGGTATGTCCAGTCTTTTTTAGTAGCCACTTAGTCACAAACACTGGCCAAAATTGGCGTTTTTTGCATTTTTCACACACAAACAAATACTAACGCTAACTTTGGCCAGTGTTTGTGACCAAATGGCTACTAAAAAAGACTGGACATACCCCATTTGCAATACCTTGGGTTGTCTACTATTGCAAATGGTATGCCATTATGGGTGTAAATTTCATTCCTGGGCTACTATACAGTCTCAAAGGCAACGTAACCAATCTGGCGAATTTCAATTTCAAATGTAACATGCTATATTTGACCCTGTAACTTCCCAAAACACCATAAAACCTGTACATAGCAGGTACTGTTTTACATGTGAGACTTTGCTGAATACAAATATGTGTATTTTTTTGCAGTAAAAGCAAACAGTATTATGACATTGACAGTTAAAATGTCATGTAGAACTAAAAAAATAAAAAAAATCTTATTTTCTCCCATTTTCTTTCATTTTAAATTATGTTTCATAGCTAAATATTTGATATTAAATGAAAGCCCTGTTTCCCCTGAATAAAATGATATATAATAAGGGGGGGTGCATTTAATATGAAAGAGGTGAATTACGGTTGGACAGACATACAGCGCAAATGCCAGGTTTTGTTTACATTTTGTTTCGTTCACAACATGTACATTTGGCTCCGTCCTTAACCCCTTAAGACCGCAGCCAAATGTACAAGTTGTGATCCAAAAAAAACGTAAACAAAACCTGGCATTTGCGCTACATGTCTGTCCAACCGTAATTCACCTCTTTCATATTAAATGCACCCACACTTATTATATATCATTTTATTCAGGGGAAACAGGGCTTTCGTTTAACATCAAATATTTAGGTATGGAACATAATTTAATATGAAAAAAATATTAAAAAAATGGGAGAAAATAAGATTTTGTAAAAATTTTTTTAGTTCTACGTGACATTCTAACTGTGAATGTCATAATAATGTTTGCTTTTACTGCAATACAATACACATATTTGTATTCAGCGATGTCTCACGTGTACAACAGTACCCCCTATGTACAGGTTTTATGGTGTTTTGGGAAGTTACAGGGTCAAATATAGCATGTTACATATTTCAGTTTTTTCACATTGAAATTCGCTAGATTGGTTATGTTGCCTTTGAGACCATATGGTAGCCCAGAAATAAGAATTACCCCCATGATGGCATACCATTTGCAAAAGTAGACAACCCAAGGTATTGCAAATGGAGTATGTCCAGTCTTTTTTAGTAGCCACTTGGTCACAAACACTGGCCAAAGTTAGTGTTAATATTTGAAAATGCAAAAAACTAATTTGAACGCAAATTTTGGCCAGTGTTTGTGACGAAGTGGCTACTAAAAAAAAAAACATACCCTATTTTCAATACCCTGGGTTGTCTACTATTGCAAATGGTATGCCATCATGGGGATAATTTTCATTCCTGGGCTACCATACGGTCTCAAAGGCAACCTGGCGAATTTTAATGTGAAAAAACTGAAACGCAAACCTTATATTTGACTCTGTAACTTTTGAAAACACCATAAAACCTGTACATGAGGGGTACTGTTATACTCAGGAGACTTCGCTGAACACAAATATTAGTGTTTCAAAACAGTAAAACGTATCACAACACTTATATTGTCAGTGTAAGTGCCATTTGTGTGTGAAAAATGCAAAAAATGTCACTGTCACTGACGATATCGTCGTTGTAATATATTTTACTGTTTTGAAACACTAATATTTGTGTTCAGCGAAGTCTTCCGAGTAAAACAGTACCCCCCATGTACAGGTTTTATGGTGTCTTGGAAAGTTACAGGGTTAAATATAGTGCTAGCAAATTAAATTCCCTATAGTTTCAGCATGGGTTGTCAGGCAGGTCCCGCTAATTGTAATTAATAAAATTACCTAATTATGTAAAATTATTACATAAATATATGTGTAGAATTATTATATATATATAGGTGTTTGTATATATATATATATATGTGTGCATATATATGTATATAATTTTTTTATTATTTTTATTTATATATATAGGTATATATTTAGTGATATATACGTATATACTTATGTATATAGATATATATATTATTTCGTTCTACATCTATTTTGATATCAATATATATATATTAATTTTAAAATACAGTTAGAATGAAATTACGCATGTTTATATATTTTTTATCTATTTATTTTGTATTATTTTTTTTATTTTATTTTTTAACGTATTAATATATTTATTTATTTTTATTATATATAAATATATATATAATAAAAATGATATATATATTTAATCAATATCATTGTACGTGTATTTTGATATTAATATATATATATATATATAATTATGTATATATTAATATTAAAATACATGTAGACAGTGTATGTATATTTATGTGTATATGTGTATATGTGTATATATATACTTAGATCATATATATAATAAATATATATATGATCTAAGTATATATAATCTTATTTTTACACTGTTTTAACTGATTTTATTTGAATTTCAGACAGCTGGGGGAGTACCTGTCATTACAGGCACTCCCCCTGCTGGCACTGCCTTGGACGGCTATGCCGTCCATGTGATCGCGGGGTCCTCGCAAGGACCTCGTGATCACATGGCCCTGGGAGGCCGAAGAGGACGGAGGGGGACTCCCTGGGCTCCCAGGTAAGTCCCCCATACCGCGATCGCCCGCGTGGGATTGCCGGCGACCGGGTAAGTACATAAGATCGCAGGACGTTCTATGCCGCCCTGCGGATTTTAGAGCCATCTAAATAAGGACGGCATAGAACGTCCTGCGGTCTTAAGGGGTTAAGGGGTTAAACATGATGACGTAGCTACAGTCTACCTCAATTACACATCCATTCACACTAATCTCATACATTCTTGAGCACTGTCGGGAGGAGAGGGGATCAGCCTTCTAGGCCACCCCCAAAACGTCCACAATCTCCCAGGGATTCAATATTCTATAGTATTCCTCTTTTTTTCCCATATTGACATACACTGCTTTTTCCATCATTTTTTGAAAATGCATCTGTGCTTGCATCTCCGACCACATCGGGATTATGCTAGGTTTCCATCGCCTAGCCAAACAGATTTTTGATGCCATTATAATCTGTATCGTCAATCTATGAGAATAAATATTGCTGTCTGGTAATTCTAAATGAAATAGGAATGTGTAAGAGGTTAATCGGATGTTCATTCCATAGATTCCACCTATTTCCAATTGCAATTAATTTTTCACTAATTGAAGCCTTGGGCAGTCCCACCATATATGTAAATGTGTGCCCGTAAACATATTACATCGCCAGCAAATATCACTAGAACCTGTTTGAAATTTAAAAAGTTTTACTGGTACAATGTACCACCGATGTAGAATCTTCATGTAATTCTCATAAATAATAATATTATGTATTTTTTTTTTGTTAATTTAAATGCCTTTGCCCAATCTTCAGTAAAAACTATTTTTATTTCTTGTTCCCAAGTACTGATTTTATTTAGTTTGTTCCTAGGAGTATAATCATATAATGTTCTATTTCTTTTTTAAATTAACTTAACTTTTCCCTTAATCGATACAATTTTATCAAAGAGATCTTCTTCAATACAGTTAGTTTTCAGAATGTTTCTTATTTTTTGGTAAGCTAAGAACTCAGATTTTAAAGGGGTATTCAATTCATATATTTCTTGAAAAGACTTTATGTTTTTATCCATATAAAAGTCTCCCATTACTTTATTTCCTTCCTGTTTCCATTTACTCAAATTTATATCAATTAGATATCCCTTCAGTACCTCTATTGGAGCGGATATTGAAATATTATTTTAAAATGTATATCTTTTTTCTAGGTAATTCATATAATTATATAGTTCTATCAAGATATTATTTTGTACTTTTAATTTCTTAAAAACTATTTTATCCAGCCAAATTAAAGCAATTGAATCTAAATTATTCGATAGTCGTTCTATATTTACCCAAGAAGTTTGTTCTAAATCTTTAAACTTTGAATTAATTAAGTGCATAATCATTATTGCATCGTGTTTCATGATCAAATCAGGAAAAGATACTCCTCCTTCATTTTGTCTGCGGCTTAATATCTGGTATGATGTTCTTGGGTTTTTATATCCCCAGACAAATTTCAGGAAAGTTTCATGAAACTCGAGCAATGTTTTTTTTGGTATCCTCATTGGGATTGATCTCATTAGATATTCAAGTTTGGGTAATACGTAATCTTTAATAGCGCTTATTCTCCCCATCCATGAAATATATAAAGGTTTCCATATAGATAATGTATTTTTTTATGTCCTGAAGAAGAGGTAGATAATTTATCTCAATAATTTTGTTCCAATTAAATCCCAGTCTAACTCCCAAATATTCAATAAATTCAGATGTCCATTTAAATTTATACTTCTCTTTTAAAATATTGAGATCCGATTCTAAGATGTTATAATACAGAACAAGAGATTTTGACATATTAATTTCATAGTTTGAAAAGAAGCTAAATTGTTCAATAGTCGATATTACTGCTGGAATAGATGTATTAGGTGAAGATAGTGTAAGGATTACATAATCGGAAATCTTATATAGTAGGGCTGCTATATTAATTCCCTGTATCTCTTTTGTTTGTCTGATCAATGTGGCCAATGGTTCTATGGTAAGAATATAAAGTATTGGAGCCAATGGACATCCTTGTTTCGTCCCATTGTTTATCATAAATCCTTTAGAATTCAATCCCCCACCACATACTTTTGCCGATGGTAATTTATATAAACTCATTATTCGATCATAAATAATTATAATAATAATATTTTGTATCCCAAAAGTTGTTAATACCTCCTGTAACGGACCGTTTCAGCATAAAAGGGAATAAATTCCGTTTAGGCGATAATCCCCTTTTTACAGAAAGGCACAGCTACTGCAGAACATCAAAACTCACGAATTGGATATAGGCGAATGCATCAAACTCCCGAACTGCATACCAGGGAATAAGATAGCACTCCAAGCTGGAACCTCACGAATAGCTGCTAGCAGATGAATAGGAAAAGCAGACATCAGCTTACACTCCTAGCAGTCAATCTCCAACAGCATACAGTGAATCCCCCCAAGAACGAGACGAGGCTCTGTGTTGAAGGTCAACAGTGGTCTGAGGTGCTGGGCACCCAGCCTGGTTTTTATTACATGAGTACACATACAGGCCACACCCAGGGGGAGGCATAAAATAACCAATAACATAGATGTTACCTCCCACACATCCCCTCCCCTTAGTGTGACACTTAATCCCATTATATGTACAGTTCAAAATATACTTTTACTCAACTTTCATAACTTTAACCCCTTAAGGACACATGACGTGTGTGACATGTCATAATTCCCTTTTATTCCTGAAGTTTGGTCCTTAAGGGGTTAAAACCATACATCACATTCACATAAAAATACATATCCACAATCAATCCATTCAGGGGAACAACATATTAAAAAATGGCATGAATCAGACCAGGGGTTCAAAAGTTAGTAAAAGTATCTTTTATTCCCCCTGGCTCAAACAGTAAAAGTAAAACATCCCCACAATTCATCCTGGCTTCCTCCCTTCTGCCCTGGAGATAATTGGAGAAGAAATCTAATTATCCAGGACTAGAGGCAGACTCCATTAACCACATGGTTGCAAAACAACATAAAACTCTTTAAAATACATAAAGTCACATTTTATACATTAAACACAGACATTTAACATATCCCCAGATAGCTCAGGTCTGCGTGCACATTATTAGGTGAATGGCACGCAGACCACACAAATACAGTTTAATTGCCATGGAGCCAAAGTCTTTCCCATAGTCTTTCATTATATGAATAGGCTCCATGGCATAGCTATCTGGGGGGTATCACTGCTCACACAGGGCAAGTACCGAATGGCCCCACTGTATTTAAAGGGCCAGAATGAGTGACATGCACTCTGTTAGGGCCGAATACTGTTTGTAAAGGGCCCAATCTCCCAGGGCCATAGTCCAAAGGCAGCAGGCGGGCAACCAGGCTCCTCCAATACAATGTGGCGAGATTGGTTTCGTCACACCTCCAACAAGAATACCCAACTAACCCTATCGAAGGCCTTTTCGGCATCTAAAGCAGCAAAAATTACAGGGTCATTATCTCTATTTATTTTTTGTATCAAATTCAATATTTTTCGTATATTGTCACTTCCACTCCTTTTAATCACAAAACCTGTTTGATCTTTATGAATTAGGCTGGGTATTATGTTTTTCATTCTTTCCGCTAAGATCTTAGAATATAGCTTAATGTTAATATTTATAAGAGAAATTGGACGATAATTATTAACATAGTTCGGGTCTTTACCTGGCTTAAGAATTGGAAATATATTTGTTTGCATCATTTCTCCAGGAAATTCCATCTGATTGCCAATTCCATTAAATAGTTTATTTAGTATTGGAAGAACCGAGTGCCCAAATCTCTTAAAACACAATGATGTATACCCATCTGGGCCTGGAACTTTTCCTGTTTTTAGTACTTTAATATTCCTCTCTATCTCTTCATTGGTTATGGGAGCATTTAATTCTGATAATATTGTACTATCCACCTTTGGGAGTTTAATTTTCTTCAAAAAATCTCTGATATCTGATATTGATACCTTATGAGTAATCAAATTATATAAAGATTTATAGTATTCTTCAAAAGCGTTACTAATTGATTCAGGGGATAAAAATAAAATAATATCTTATTTCCAACAACTATTTTCTTAATTAGAGATAGATTTTTCTTAGATTTCTTTCTAAATTTCTTTGAGAATGATTTCCCCACTCTATTATCTACGTAATACCATAATTGATTTAATTTCAAAATCGCATTTGATGTTTTAAGTTCTAATCTCTTTTTTATTTCCTTTTGGAGATCATTTATTTTTTGTGTGTTATATACTGTTACCTTCTGTTTGTTCTCTTTTTCTAACAGTGCTAAGGAAATATATAAATCCTGTAATGGTTTACCCAGCTTTCTCTTTTGTCAAATCCCCATTTTGATTAGAACTCCTCTTATATAACATTTAAATGTACACCACAAAGTACCTATATTTACTTCCCCATTATCATTATTTTTTAATAAATTTGTCTATTTTGATTTGCAAGAATTTAAGATTCTCTTCTGATTTCAATATGGCTTCATCTAATCTCCATTGAGGTATATTTGCTCCTTTATTTTCCTCATTTATCTCCAGGGTTATTGGGGCATGATCTGACCAGGTGATAACTTCTATCTTAGAATTTACGAAGATTTCTAAATTATAGGCATCTGTAATAAATAAATCAATTCTTGAATAGACCTTATGAACCTTAGAAAAAACAAAGAATAATCTCTTTCTCTAAGATGTTGTACCCTCCATATGTCATAATAATTAAATTCAGACAAAAGAGCTTGAAATGTTTTAATTTTCTTCCTTTCCCCTTGGTTATTGTTGTTTATTGTCTGTTTTTTGGTTCTATCAATTTTATCATCTTGGGCCACATTCATGTCTCCCTCTATTAATACTCTCCCTTTTTGTATTTTGAGAGTATTTAAGAAAACCGTACTAATTTTTTTTGGGGAATATACATTTGGGACATAGATGTTTACTAGTGTATACAATATGTCATTAATCTTACAGATAATTATGATATATCTGCCTTCGGTATCCTTTTGTTCTAGTATCAGATCAAATTTTAGTCATGCGGCTATCAATATGGCAACCCCTCTCTTCTTTTTTTTTATCTTGTCTGGATTCAAAAATCAGTGGAAATTTTGCACTGTTTGTTTATCTCCCTCCTTTCAACGTGTCTCTTGTGTGAAACAGATATCTATATTTCCATTTATTAATGAATTATACAGGCAGCCCCTTTTCTGAGGTGAATTTAATCCCTGGGAGTTTATTAAAAGCACCTTAATCGTCTTAATTGACCATAATCATAATCAGAGGTGACCCAGCCCATTCCCACTCTCCCAAACCGACAGTACTCTTCCTTCATCCCAGACATACATTCTAATAATTTCAAACCTTTTGAATCCATGCCTAGTCTATGCTAAGCAATTCCCTAGCAAAACAAAGGATTAAATAAATAAATAAATAAAAAATTACTCAGCTAGGTTACAGTTGCTGGCACGATGACGAGCTAAGAGCGAGTGAGAGAACCATAATATATCCCCAAGTATCTCTGATTCAAATAGGGATTCTTTATGAGTGATGTAACTTATTATATGCCGAAGTATTCTTTTAAGTTATCTTCATCTCCCCCCCTCTTTTTTAAAAAAAATTCTATTCAGCAAATGGATTTATCTCTGTTGTGCTTAAATCAATGAATCTTTCCAATCTTCTCTATTCCTCTCTCCTCTCTTGTGCTTCATCTATTATTTGTAGACTTCTCCATATTCAAGTCCTCCTCTATTAAATTAATCAGGATTCCATATATTAGCATTCGTTATTATTCTCTCTCACATCTGGAATTTTTTTTTTTTTTGTATCTACCCCAATTGTGAGTGCTTTATATATGTGTTAGCATATTTACAACATTCTATTGTGAATATTCCTATATCTTGTTATCATCTTTATCCTCCCGTCTCATTCTTCAATATCTTCATTCTTATATACTTGTTAGTGTGCCATGTATTCAAACTTATATAAATATTTTCTCTAAGGAATCATTTATGTTGTGATTTATATCAACAAATTGTGTATGTTATCAACTCTTATACATATAAATTATTAATATATATATATATTTTTTTAATTATATCCCATATACAAATTACGGAAAAATTAATTCCCAAAGTGAGTTCCCAATTTGTGCAACTCCTCTATTGGATCCTTGGCCTTCTCGTTGTGTTAAATTATAAACTTGATGGGAAACGCCCAACTATATGGGATATTATGCTTTGTCAGTGCAATAGTCATAGCCCTATATCTTTAATCCTTCTTACAAAGCGATTTTGAACTTAGAGATTTTCTATTTATCTATCTGTCCAGATATTATAGAGGTATTGAATGACTCATGCCGGTCTATGGATATTACTTGTCTTTGTTCCTTGCGAGGAGGTATATTTTTGATGAGAAGAAACTGTATGTATTAATTGATTTCATTTTCTCTATTTCTAAAGTATTCTCGTTTAAACCCATTTTTCTGTGGTTAGAAGGGGGCTCATAAAGGTCCCCTTTGAACTAGCTAATACTACCATTCCTAAACATTGATTTGATGCTTATTAGGACATAGAGAAGATAATAATATTATATTCTTGAAGCCGCCTTTAACAGTCCCACTTGTTCCAGGATATTAACTTTTTCAACTGCAGGTACTGCCTATTCCCTTGATAACCCGCACTGAGTGACTGTTCGGCTTTCCATACTACTGCCAATACCGATCTCTCCACTGGTCCTAAGTCTCCCTCTCCCACTTTTTTTTTTTCTTTTATCTTTTTTTCTTAATCTTCCATCTCTGATCATCATCTGTCTTATTCTTCATCAATTACTTGTAAACTTCTCCATAATCTGATCCTCCTTCAGAGTTCCGTATATTTTCATTCCTTGTTATTCTTTCTTAAATCTGGATTTATTTTTAAATTTCCAGTTTATCCTATATATTGGAATTTGATTATAATTTACGGAACAATTACAGAAAAATTAATTCCCAATATGGATTCCCAATTTGTCTAATACCTCTGTTGGGTCCTTAGTCACAATTGTTTTCTCCTTATATGAAATAAGAAGCTTGGTGGGAAACCCCCATCTATATAGGATGTTGTGATTTCTCAGTGTAATGGTCATATCCCTAAATATTTTACGGTTATTCCTGGTGGCTTGTGACAAGTCCGGAAAGATTACTATATCTGTATATTTTCCTTCTTGAAGTTTTTTATATCGGACCTTTCTCATCTGGGAGTCTTTAAGTGCGCAATTCAGGAATCGTACTATGACATTCCTTGGTTCTGTTATTTTTATATTAGGAGGTTTATGAATCCTATGTATTCGCTCAAATGGTGCTTCTCCAATCTCGTGAGTTTCCATAAATCGAGCCATATATTCTTTTAAATAATCCTCCATTTTGTCTGGTTTGATTTCTTCCGGGACTCCCCTGAATCTCAGATTATTCCTTCTTGATCTATCTTCCATATCCGTGGTCCTATTTTCTAGTAAGCTCACTTGATCTTTTAATATATTATTTTGTGTTTGGAGGAAATGTATTTCCTGACGTGTTTCTTTAATATATTCATCTTGTACGCTCACTTTCTGCTTTAATTCAGTCACCTCAGACTTTAGTTCCAACATAAATACTTTAAAATCATTACTGATTTTTTCATAAAGTTTGTCTTGTGCTTCCACCAAGCTTTCTCATTTTAGATTTAGGAATATTCTGTTTATCTGACTGTCCAGATGCTGTGGAGGAGTTCAGTAACTCATGTTGATCTGGAGATATTGAACGTCTTTGTTCCTTATGAGGAGGAATTGTTAATTTTGGTGAGAAGAGGGTATTTGTATTAGTTGTTTTGGTTTTCTCTATTTCTAGAGTTTTCCCAGTTAAAAGTGTATTCAGATTTTTTTTTTTTAAAGTTTATACTACCAAAGTAATGAACCAAAGGAAAGAAAGATACTTCTTAAAACTTTTGTTATAGTTAATGCTAATGCAAATAGTACAGAAACAGTACAGAGAAGTTACTTCTTAAGATATTCTATCAGCGTTTCGATTGACCAGGACCTAGGTTATGTATTGTTTAAGATCCTTATGTTCTCATTAAACTCAGTTGCTGTTTAATCCAGTTATTTCTGGGTCTATGAGGGGCACCTTTGTTCTAGTTAATGCTAATGCAAACAGTTCTAAGTATTGAGCGGGTACTAGTTAGGGCATAGTATTACTACAGTGCTACAGTTCAATGGCAGTACTACAGTATACTTGCGACCTCCTTTGTCAACCCCAGTTATTCTTGTAATTGATATTGCTGCCTGTTCGTGCGCTGGTACTGCTCGTACTGCCCGGTCATCTGGTGGCCCGCCGGTGATCCGCTCTAAATGGCTAATCGGCGTTCCATGCTGCCGCCATTGCCGAGCTCTCCCCTGTTCCGAAGTCTCCCTCTCACTCTCCCGTCCTCCTCCTTGTGCACCCGCAATGTCGCTCCGTTGGCTACGTCATCCTACGTCCTCGAGGCGTCCTCCTGCCTCTCCCCTGGGTATGCAGGTATCCAGAAAATGGCTGTGCTGCTGGCAACTTTGGATCAATAGCAATCACAGGTAACAGCCCCCCAAAAAACTATATTAATTAAACAGTTAATTAATTTAAACCGTGTCCACTTAAAGATTTAAAAAACTGAAGCATGCACACATTTATTTTATGATTTTAGTACTGGCCAGTCATCTAGCCCGAATAAACCGATAAGAATAAATTTCCTGGTGCAAATTCCATCAGATGTTATTTTTTTCTTAATATTGTATGTTCAAGCCTGTATACCTAATTCTACACTGCAAAAATAAAGAATAATTAAAAAAAAAATATTCCAAGGTTCTTGATAATCTGTTATCTTTATGTAGCTTATGGTGCAAGGTGGCCCCTATCCCTATAACTGCATTAATGGAAAAAGTTAAAAATTGCTGCAGCCACGATTGAGAAATTTCACATGAGAAAGCTAACGCATTCTCCTTGCCCGCATAATTTCTTGTACAGCATTAATACAGTTGCTGCAGAGTGCTGGTCAGTGGTTTTAGAGATATGCATTGTCTAGATTCTCACCCTGAGGGTATAGATTGTCTGTAATGGAAGTTCCTCCACCAACTAAAATGGGCTTGAAGAGACCTGGAGACCTTGAGACCCATCAAAAGATTACGATCACAACATCTGTAGGAGTGTTTGTGTGTATGTTAACGGCTAACCAACATGGACTCGATTAAACAGATGCTGAACCTTTGGTACTCAGAGTTATTCCATATTGGAGTTACATCTTATAAGCCCTTATGAACCACAAAGGGTAGGAGGAGAAAGGTACTTAACTAAAATGTGAAATATCTTGGTGGCAAGGTTGATAGAGTTAATTTGTTACATGTTTTACTGTTAATAATGCTTCCTTCCATCTTTTGGTTCTCTGATTGGAAAATCCTGTCCAGCAATGCCAACTGAGAGTGCACCTTTTCCCCAGGCCCTGATGACACACTCCGGTTTACTTCCTGGAGGTCCTTGGTGGCAAAGAGAAAGGACAATTGAACTAGTACATTCATGTCTCGAATTCAAATAGATGACAAGTGCACCCTGTTCTATATTTTTAGATGTAAAGATCTAGAGCTATCAAAATTATAATTAGAAATATGTATCTAGCACCAAAATATTCTGCAGTGCTGTACAACAGAAAAACACGGCAAACATTTAATTCTAGCAACGCGTGTTTGACATATGAGAATAGTAGGTGATGTCCCTGCCTAAATTACTTTACAATCTAAAGAAATATCATCCATATGTTTAATCTTTTAAAGCTTTACTATTTTTTTTTTATTTTTTTTTAACGTCATTCTCCCTTGGGAAAAATCAGGAATGCTAGCCCATCAAGTGGACCTTATCACTCTGGACATAAACTTATTATATGGATACAGAGCGGTACCATGTTAGCTGTGGAACAAATATGATAATGGTATCTGTTTTACCAAATTCACCATCGCTTATTACACCGATATCACATTTCGTAGCATGAACATCCATAGTCGATAACAATGCACATTGCATCTGTTCTCTTTCATAATATCCATGATTTATCACCCTATAATAGATATTTGACATGTGAAATATTTTCTAAAGGAATTTTTGTAGGAGCATACATGTCTGCTGAATAGATGGATTTTCCACTGTAATGTGTAAATCATTTGTTTATAATCTGGCTTTCTTGGGGTATTCCAAGTTTCCCAGTGAGTGCAGAACCTACATCTGTTTTATTTAATACTAGTCCTGAGTTTTAGACTTACTTTCAGAAGCTTTTGAACCTGCAATAGTTACTGTGCATCTTTGCATTGCCAGCATATAAACTATTTGTAACGTTCACTAAAGATGATTTACAGGTGTCCAGTTCTAAGATTAAAATGCTGCTGGCATTTTTTTTCTAAAAAAAAATTAAATCAATTAGCATTTTTAAAATTGCATCCCAATTTTCTCTTAGAAACAAAGTAAGAGGCAAAACTTCTATTTAACGTTTAAGAGGAACAGTCACTTCCTCACTTCTAGCATTGCCAAATGGATAATTAAAAGTTTTGTGATTGGTTGCGCTAAAAGTTAAAAAAATAAATAAATAATTTTCTATCATTGTATGTTAATGTATGCACATTGCCAGCCAAGGCTAGGCAATGTTTGTAAATTAGCTAACCCTCACAGTGCCGAACGCATGGTGCATGCGCTTTCTTAAAAATAAAACTAGATGCACCTAAAGAATTTCTCTCAGCGATGCCCATGTGCTCATACCCGAGGTATCATGGGACAAACGAATGCTGAAAGGCGAAAGTGAGGCAGAGAGGTAAGTAAGATTCACCCCAGCAAATAATGTTTACTAGGATGAAGGAAAAAGAAACTAAGTGACTAGAGTTGAGCGGACACCTGGATGTTCAGGTTAGCCGAACTTATAGGTACACTGACGCTAGCATAATCTTCAATTTTTCCAAATTAAATCTGAATGGAAAAACCGAGTCAAAAACAGCTGATCTAGACACATTTTATAGTAATAACTTGGCAGTTTGTGCCTCAAGAATAAGCAATTTGTGTCTAATGAATAACCCTGTGAGTATCAAAAATTCCAAACATGGGTCCTAGCATGTACATAGTCGTAGGAGTTTTCACTGTCTTTTTCAATCTCCCTCAAAGCTGTCCAATGACCCGTGCAGATACCTGATCCATTCATGGCAAAGTAATAAAGTTCTTTGCTTCTGTATGCAACATAGCAATTTCCATTAGCGTGCATTGTAGTTTCATTCATTACTTTGAATGAATGGAAGTACTAGTGAGTACGATGTTGTATGTCCCTTACACTCCTGTCTCTTAAAAGCATCTCCAGACTTTAATACACACACACGTGCGCGCACACACACATACACACCCACACACACACACTCTCTCTCTCTCTCTGAGATAATTGTACTGGTGGCTAGTTGTACTCCCAGCACAGCGCCAGTTTTGAGCTGCCAATGTCAATGATGTGAATAAAATTAGTCTTTCGTCAGTGCGCACTGCACAGTGCCAAAAACATTATAATCTTCCCTTTTCAAGCAAAGCACATGCAAGAGGATGATTGCTCTCCACTCCAATTCTCACTCCCACATTGCACTCCTGCTTCTCTTCGTTGCACATTTAAAACATTTTTTTTTTTTTAAAAACCTTCGTCTTCCCCACTTCCTCCCTCCTCTTTCCTTCCCTGCTGCCCCAGAGCATGCACATGTGCTCTGAGCTGGTAAAAGGTTCCAATTACTGACTGTGAAGGCTAAGAATGGACCACGCATGGCCCCAGTGAGGTGGAAGGGGGCATGGAAGGGCTTGGAACTTTGCAGGTTATATTGCAAATTGAGAGGTGGACCCTCTCCACAGTGCCCAGTAGGGCATTTAATACTGGAAAAAACACCCCCCTCCAGCCCCCCCACCCCCAATAAAAAAGGTTTCCCTTTAACTAAACTATCTTTTCATGACATTTTTTACAATAATATTGAAAGCAAGAAAAACAGGAATAATAAGAAAAAACTGAATAATGTCACCTTGGGTTTGTCTATTATGTCACCTTGGGTTTGTCTATTATATAATCATTCAATGACACCAGGCAAATGTGTAAAAGAAAAGTTAACAAAAATACTTCTACAGCAAACAGAAGGCACATTAACTGCAAGGATACTGTGTGGGTATAAATGTGTTGCGTAATATAAACCTTGGTGTATATATAGAAAATCTATACTGCTTCTTTCTATGGAAAACAGACAGATGCATGGAGACATGAATTATGACCATTTTAAAAATAAAATATGTTTTTCCTCTATAATTAACAAACCTGATTTTGTGTGGTCTGAAAAAAACTGGACGGTGTTTTTGTTTGTAATTGTTAACTCGTTTGTTCACTAAGAACCTAGTTTGGTCACTATGAGAAAAAATTGAATAAACAACCAAATTACAACAGAATTAGCAATCCTCATATTTACTAAAGGCAATCCAGTTGAATTTGGCTATTTCAATCGAATGGTCAAATCCTGTCTGGTACAATTCTATATTTTCTTTAAAACCAGTAATTCTCACATGTGAATCTTATGTAAAATATAGAATTCACATATTTATCAAACAGCTATTTTTTTTTTACTAAATTCACTATGAAAAAAAATCTAGTTGCTGGAAAATTAAAAAAAACTAAATCCCTTTCATTTTGCAGGAGAACCTACAGGGATCTGTTCTGTTTACCCATTCACATCACAGGCAACAAGCAACAGTGGGCAAAAAGTTAAAGTTAAACAAAAAACTTTGAAATATTTTGTATTTTCTGCTAAATTAGTATACTCTTGATACTAATGGTTACCCACATGCTTCTACCTGTACCATAAGAGAAATCAGCAGTCAAGCCAATAGCCAGAATGTGTTCCTGATTTGTCATTCCTTACAAGAAGCATTCTATTGGACGATTATCATGATCGCCACATTTGATTGGTGCATTTGTGTCAATCACGACGCAAGCACAAATTTCAACTGGCCAGGAAATGAGACTGTCATCAGAGATGGAGCAGAGCAGTGGTGGAGAAATGATTAATACATGTTGATCATGTATGATAGATACATGATAAAGGCTTCACTGCCAAAATGTTGCATCTCTATTTTGTCCTTTGAACCATAATACATTTATTGATTTTGCACCGTACACTTTGTAGCTTGTGGCCTTTTACCTTGGAGAAAAGGGTGAGTTACTGAGGGCGCTTGGCATTGAGAGGATTAAGAGAACAATGCAAACATTAAGACTGAATGCTGAATTTGTAACAGTGTGCTCCTTTTAATGTTACCATTTTTTTGTATTGATTTATTCTTATACACATGTATTAAACATCATGCAACTGTTAATTTATCCCCTTCCCCAAAAATGCCTGTATGCAAAAACAAACAATGATTTCTATGTATAAAAAAAAAACACCCCCCAAAAAAAACCAAAAAAGCAAAAAATGACAAAATTTCGCTAGAAGGCCTAGCCTTATGGCTCTCTCTCTACATTATTCCCTTCCATTTCAGAAGGGTGCAGGTTAAATATAGAAGTGTCGGATAGCAGAACTCCTTCCCATATATTGCGTAGGGGGATGAGACATTTAAATGTTAAATGGAAAAGAGAAACTGAGCATGCTCATTATTTTCAATGGAAGGAATAATGCATTCACATTTACATGAAAAAATAGGTATTATACTATATATATATTATATAAATATTGAATTATTCATTGTTTCCATCTTGCAAGCAAAAGTAGTTATAGCATCACTATAAAATGCTACGGTGTTAATGTTCAGTCATCGCAGGTCACTTTACATCTGCCAATTGATGCCTAACTGAAAGTCTTGAACAGAATACATTTTAATATGTTAGCATTAAGAGAAAGTATCTCGAACGAGAGTATTAAACATTCCTATCACTTTCATTTTGTGAAATCCAGGTTGAAATTATTTCTAAACACTGAATAATCAGAGGGAAAAATGTATTTGAAGGTGATTTGATTGATGGTCTATCAGGCCTAACACAGTGTTTACACGGGTAGTGTGTCGGCTAGGGACATTTAACATTCATGTGGGTTTTATTGGAACATTACAGCACCACCGCTAGATTTAACTATATCAGAACAGTTAAATGGTGGGAAATTGACAACAATCTCATGTTCTGCCATAACACAATTAAACGTGAAATCTCTTGAGCTTCTGATAATCTAAAGAAGCGGCTCCAATCAACAGGTCATAAATATATGATAATTTTTCACACTTGTGAATGTAATGATGCCTATAAAAATCAATAAATCTTTGTAAGAAGCAATTTCTGCTCTTTTCGTCTACTTTGTTGTTATTTCTTAAAACTAGTATATTAAATTAAATTTTCAGAATTGATATGCAGAGCGTGTTAAGAGGCAACAGGATGATGAAATGACATCTAACATTATACTATTATATACCATTTCTTCATAAATTATATTTTTTGGAAACACAGCATTTGTGCACAACAAAAATATAATATGGCAAATTTACCTTAACAAGTTTACCTTATTCTTCTGCGTTTTTACATTAATATACAGTAATTTATCCACAAAACCATCAGGAATTGTCCAGAAAACTGTAAATATAAGACAATATCCAAGTTGGAAGCATTATTTATATAGGCGACATTGTCATCCACTAAAACAGGCATCGTTGGTAGATATGAGCAAAGAAAGCTGTGACAAATTGTTAAATCTTTTGACCTTTTGCTCAAAAATACATGAAAATACTCTGCTCTCACTAACAAACAATTGCAAACACAACAGATTTATATAAAAAAACTATCTTTGTGAAACATATGTGTAGTAAAATTATTGACACCCTTTTAGGCAATGCTTTGTACTACCTCTCTTTGCCAAGATTACAGCTCTGAAGCTTCTCCTACAATGCCTGATAAGGTTGGAGAATACATGGCATTGGTTCTGAGAACATTCCTCCATACTAAATCTCTCTAGATCCTTCAAATATTGAGGTATACGCTGGTGGACTCTCCTCTATATTCACCACACAGATTTTTTCTATGGGGTTCTCATTGTTTTCAGTAAGTTTGGAACCATGCATCACAGTTACGGGAGGTGTTCAGTTGGCACAGTAACGTGGATCATAGTAATAGGATTTTCAGGCATAGCATTGTTACAGAAGTTTCAGATACATTGCAGGGAATGACCATGGATGCGTCAGTACATTAATTCTCGGGTGTTTTGGCGATAGCTAGTTGTCTAATATACAAGATTAACAGTAGTCGGTACTGGCAAGTACATAAAGGCGAACACTTTTAAAAAAAATAACTATTCGGTAATTTTGGGTGGGATAATAGTGTTCCTGTTATGGAGGGCTATCCATGGTTGGATCCACCATAAGAGCATTTGATTGGTAGCTGTGAACAAATCATATATGTAGGAACAAACGGGTCTGGGAGAGTGCAAGAGGTGTCAGGTGGGAGGTTTCACGGAGGGGGAGAGTCATCATAGTGTGGTGTTGGTGTAGTTAATGTAATTTATCAGCGTGCGTCCTATTGCCTGTCGAGGAAGTATAGCCAGGGTTCCCAAATTGTCATATTGAGGGGTTATTTGGTGAAAAGTGACGCGTGTATTTCTTCCATCGTTCTGGTTTTTGTGTTGATTTTGATGTATGTTTTGCATCATTGACCTGCTGGAAGTTCCAACCAGGGCCCATTTTAGGCTTTCTCGGTTTAAACAATCAGGTGTTCATTTAATATCTGTTGATATTTCATAGAGTCCATGATGCCATGTGTCCTTACAAAATGTCCAGGTTCTCTGGAGAAAACAGCTCCAAAACATTGAAGAGCCACCAGTATATTTAACCATGGGCATGAGGAACCTTTACATATGGCTACCTCTCTGTTTGCACCAAACCCACCTCTGTATTTTATTGCCAAAAAGCTCTATTTAGGTTTCTTCTGATCATAGAACACTGTAATAAACTGTGTCACATACTGCCCCCCCCAAAAGACTGCATTTATCCCTGTTCCACTTGGTGTTCCAGACCCTTTGCTTGCCTGCCCTATCTGCCCTGACCCGGGAGCTATGAGTCCGGGATTGTAGCCGCCCAAGGAGCGCTCTCTCCAGTGCTACCCAAGTGGAGATATCCACTGGAGAGAGATGCAAGCCCTAGCTGACCCTCTGGAGCCATGAGGCAGCTTCACAGCTGCAGAGTCCTTCTGGCAGCCTGGAAGTCTGCGCTGACCATATAATGAAAGTATTTAGAAAATTGGGCAGACTAGATGGGCCGAATGGTTCTTATCTGCCATCACATTCTATGTTTCTATGTTTCTATGACCAATAGGAGAGGGAGCTACCATTCAAACTGGTTCAGACCCTCCAATTGGTCGGCGCGAGTTAGAGGGCTTACTTTGTAACTCCTCCCCTCCCTGAGTGCTGATTGGTTGCTGTGTGTTCGCGTTTTTCCCCCGGATTGGTCGCAGTCTGCTTTAGGTGAGAAGTTTGAATTGACCGGCCTAAACCAACTGATTCTATGGAGTGATTCTATGGAACTGTTTGCGGGAATGTACAGAGCTCAACCCCTGAACTTTACACAACGATTTCTCGGGCTCTGTACATCCGATTGCAATGGTCCTAGCTGGGACCAGGAGCTATTTGGGATGTACGGCATGCAGGGATGCATTATTGTATTGTGTGTATTTTGTGGGTTTTGAAGGGGTGTTTGTATATAATTTTAGTGTTTTTACTACAGGGGTGTGTTTGTATGTAATGTTTGCTTTTGATTAGAGTGTGGGGGGGGCAGGGAGAGAAGGGGTTACAGTGTGGGAGGGGGCAGGGTGGGAGGACTGTGTCCTACCTTTATTTTTAAGATAATAAAGTCCCTGGTTGTCCAGTGTCTTTCCCTGGTAGACCAGTGTCTGCCTGGTGGTCCAGTGGGTTAACTCTCCAGTTTGCAGCTCCGCCTGGTGCAGAGCTGCAGACCGTGTGATAGAGGTCTTGCGAGCCCCCAGAGTGTTGACATGGTGCTCGTGAGACCTCTATCACACAGTCTGCAGCTCTGCACCCTGAGGAGCTGCAGACCGCAGGCTGTTGGCTCGCTCTCAGGCAGACTGATGGAGGGGCTCAGAGGCATAGAGGGCAAGCCACAGTGCCCCTCCGGGGGTTGGGCCCGTGTTCATGGACCGAGGGCATAACTAATCAGTCTGCCTCATTTTCTCATAGCCCAAGGTCGCCGGCGGCCTCGGAGATGTGGGTCAGGGCGACCCACTGGGAATCAGCTGACCCACACTTTGGGAAACCCTATTCTAGACTGTATGTACTGTTAGGTATATTTGAAAGTTTAATTTACCATAAGGCACAGCCTGAATTTTTTCTCTTTTTGTTTTAAAGGGCTTCTTGATTCCATGAAGAAACTATACATATTTTTTTGTTTGTGTTGAGTGTTTCTTTAATGTAAATTTTATTTTATAAAATGTAGATCTTTACACCATCAATAAATGAATATTCTATAAGTGCCCCCAATTAGTTTAAAATTCAACGTAAACTCTTTTGGCCTGCTATGGTGCATTATAACCGAGAGAAAAAGAGGATATGCATGGAGATCACGTAAACAGAATATAGACTGGGTAGTAAAATACGGTGACATTATTGTGGGAGGGAAGTATATGTAGCCCTCCAAGCCTTTCAGGCTAAGTAGTCTTCTTATACATCATTGTAATTCTACATTTGCTTATTTAGTGGTAACTGCAATGCTTGTTTCATTTTATGCATTGAACTAAAGATGGGAAAGTAACTGGTTCGCTTTGTTTTTTTTAGTAATACATTGGAATTTTATAAGCTGAGATGTGGGTTGAACATAATATGGGGCTGAACCTGATCGGTCTGCCAAGTTTTATTCATATCAAAACATCATTTACTTGCGGTATGTAAATTGTGGAGTTTGACTTTGGAATAAGTCCTCAAACCCATCAGTATCTCTTAAAATTCCCACCACGTTCATTAATTATAAGTCCACAACAGTCATTTCAAAATCACGTTCCTTACTTTATCACACTAACAAACTCCAGCTCATCTATAATTAACCTTCAGTGTCAAACTATATCCTTTTCTCACAGCTTATTCAAGACTACAACTATCATAACTATTTGCTAGTCACTGGTAATTAGGGAATTATGGGAGCGATAGTGTGACAAGAGCTGTCGACTAGAAAAGCCATATTGGATAGTTTTAACACAATCACAGACACAGGAGAAACTGGTTATAAAAATGGTATCAGCACAACACGAGAGATGTTTTAGCTTTGTAGAAAGTTTTATCTTAAATGTATTGCTGTCTCATTCCATGCATGTTTTCTTTAATGCCATTCTAGACACTGTTTGCTATCTTTCTCACAGATCATTGTCATTCTGCTCTCTTTCGCTCCAACTTGGTTAACAATTGTATTACCCTTTCTACCTTAAAGGGGAACCTACAGGGAGTGCAGAATTATTAGGCAAATGAGTATTTTGACCACATCATCCTCTTTATGCATGTTGTCTTACTCCAAGCTGTATAGGCTCGAAAGCCTACTACCAATTAAGCATATTATGTGTTGTGCATCTCTGTAATGAGAAGGGGTGTGGTCCTTATGACATCAACACCCTATATCAGGTGTGCATAATTATTAGACAACCTCCTTTCCTTTGGCAAAATGGTTCAAAAGAAGGACTTGACAGGCTCAGAAAAGTCAAAAATAGTGAGATATCTTGCAGAGGGATGCAGCACTCTTAAAATTGCAAAGCTTCTGAAGCGTGATCATCGAACAATCAAGCGTTTCATTCAAAATAGTCAACACGGTCGCAAGAAGCGTGTGGAAAAACCAAGGCGCAAAATAACTGCCCATGAACTGAGAAAAGTCAAGCGTGCAGCTGCCAAGATGCCACTTGCCACCAGTTTGGCCATATTTCAGAGCTGCAACATCACTGGCATGCCCAAAAGCACAAGGTGTGCAATACTCAGAGACATGGCCAAGGTGTCAGGATCGGGACAGGGATCCAACACGCAGAGTACAAACAGGTACAGGATACGTATACCGGACCTTAGAATGGCCGGACTAACGTACGGAGAATATAGAGAATAGTCAAAGACAAGCCGAGGTCGAGGGAACGAGAAGACAGGTAAGCGAGGAACAAGCCGGGTCAAGGGTAACAGAGATAAACAGAGTAAGTCAAACAAGCCAGGTCAGAACCAAAGGGATAACAGAAATACAAGAGCACTGTGTGACTAGGCAGACTAGAACCACGACAGGGCAATGAGCAAATGGGAGAAGCAAGTTTAAATACCCTGGCTCAGAAGGGTAGACACGCCTCCGACGAGTCCTGATTAGTCTCTGAAGGATTGAGTGACAGGTCGTTCCGGGTTGGCTTCATGACGTCGGTTTCCGGACGTCATGCTAGAAAAGGAAGTGAGTCCCTCGCGGCCGGCGTTTACGTGACCGAATGGACCGCGAGGAACAGAGGAAACAGCCCGTCCGGACGGATGGACGTCTAAGTCTCTACCTCTCTCGGAGGTAGAGACTTCAGGTACCCTGACAGTACCCCCCCTCTCAGATACGCCCACCGGGCGGAAGGAACCGGGACGAGATGGGAAGCGGGAGTGAAACGCCCTGCGGAGACGAGGAGCATGAACATCCTCCTGAGGTACCCAACTCCTCTCCTCAGGACCATATCCCTTCCAATCGACCAGATATTGTACTCTCCCCCGGGAGATTCGAGAATCGATAATAGAGTTAACCTCATACTCCTCCTGACCCTCCACCTGAACAGAGCGAGGAGAGGATGATGTGGAGGAAAATCTGTTACAGACTAGTGGTTTCAACAATGAAACATGAAATGAGTTAGGGATGCGTAAGGCAGTTGGAAGAGCTAGACGATACGCAACTGGGTTAATGCGAGTTAGCACCCTGTAAGGTCCAATATAACGAGGAGCGAACTTCATGGAAGGCACTTTTAAACGGATGTTTCTTGTACTCAACCATACTCTATCACCTGGAACAAACACCGGAGCCGCCCTTCTACGTTTATTAGCGTGTTTCTTAACCAGCATAGAATTGTGCAGAAGAATCTGTCGAGTCTGATCCCACAACTTCCTCAAATTGGCAACATGAACATCAACCGACGGCACCCCCTGGGAAGAAGAAGCCGAAGGGAGAATAGATGGATGAAAGCCCTAATTCATGAAGAAGGGGCTTGAACGAGTAGAATCACAAACGAGATTGTTGTGTGCAAACTCCGCCCAAGGAATCAAACCAACCCAATCGTCCTGGTGTTCGGAAACAAAACAACGTAAATATTGTTCAATCTTTTGGTTGGTGCGTTCAGCAGCTCCGTTAGACTGAGGATGATAGGCAGAAGAGAAATTCAATTTGTTACCCAGTTGAGAGCAGAAGGACCTCCAAAAACGGGAAACAAATTGGGAACCTCTGTCAGATACAATTTGGGAGGGTATCCCATGTAATCGAAAAATCTCCCTTGCGAATATCTCCGCCAATTCGGGAGAAGACGGGAGTTTAGGCAGAGGAACGAAGTGAGCCATCTTGGTGAATCTGTCAACCACGGTGAGGATAACAGTCTGTTTTTTAGAGATAGGTAAATCGACAATAAAGTCCATAGCCAAACAGGACCATGGCTTCTCTGGAACCTCTAAGGGGTGCAGAAATCCACAGGGAAGGGTATGAGGTTGCTTGATCTTAGTACAAACCTCACATGCACCGATGAAATCTTTAATATCCTTCCGTAAATCAGGCCACCAGAAGTCCTTAGAGATCAAAGCACATGTCTTGCGAATACCAGGATGTCCAGCCACCTTGCTGTTGTGGAAACATTGCAACAGTTCCAGTTGTAGAACAGGAGGAACGAAACGTCGACCTTCAGGAGTCTGTTTAGGAGCTAGATGTTGCAGTTTAATGATCTCGGCAAGTAACGGAGAGTGAATCCTGAGATTCGTGTTGGCGATAATATTGCATTTCGGAACTATAGAGGAAAGAACCGGTTCAGATATAGTAGAAGGTTCATATTGGCGAGACAAAGCATCGGCTTTGGAGTTCTTAGAACCAGGTCTATAAGTAAGCACATAATTGAAGTGGGTCAGGAATAAGGACCAACGAGCTTGTCTGGCGGACAGTCGCTTAGCTTCCCCAATATAAGACAAGTTCTTGTGATCCGTTAAAATAGTAACAGGATGTAAGGTCCCCTCCAATAAATGTCTCCACTCCTTTAAGGCCATAATGACCGCTAAGAGTTCCCTGTCGCCAATGTCATATCTACTTTCAGGACCAGACAGTTTCTTAGAAAAAAAACCACAAGGGTGTAGTGGTTTATCCACCCCTAACCTTTGCGACAGAACAGCCCCTACGCCTGTCTCAGAGGCATCGACCTCGAGTAGGAACGGCAGAGTCGTATCAGGATGGACTAGAATTGGAGCAGAAGCAAAAAGATCCTTGAGAGTCTTGAAAGCAGCGAGAGCTTCATTAGACCAAGTCTTAGTGTCAACCCCCTGTCTGGTCATATTGGTAATAGGTGCAATAATAGAAGAGTATCCCTTAATGAAGCGCCTATAATAATTGGAGAAACCAATAAACCTCTGAATAGCCTTGAGTCCCTTAGGCAAAGGCCACTCTAAAATGGACTGGAGTTTGTCAGGGTCCATCTTAAAGCCTTCCCCAGAAATCACGTATCCAAGGAAGTCTATCTGAGACTGGTCAAAGCTACATTTCTCCAATTTACAGTATAAGCCATGTTGCAGGAGTTTGTGTAATACCTTTCTGACCTGTCTGTGGTGGGTCTCAACCTCTCTAGAGTGTATCAGTTTGTCATCCAGTTATACAATAACACAATCATGTTGAAATTCCCTAAGAACCTCATTAATCAAATCCTGAAATACTGCGTTACAAAGACCAAAAGGCATGACCGTGTATTCATAATGCCCATAACGGGTATTGAACGCTGTCATCCACTCGTGTCCTTGCTGGATTCTCACCAAGTTATATGCCCCTCTGAGGTCCAACTTGGTGAAAATTTTAGAGCCTTTCAGACGATCAAACAGCTCGGTAATCAAGGGAATCGGATAGGCATTTCTGATGGTTATCTTATTCAAACCTCGGTAATCAATGCAAGGTCTTAGTGAACCATCCTTCTTTTTAACAAAAAAAAACCAGCCCCGGCAGGAGAAGAAGATCTCCTAATGAATCCCTTGTCTAGATTCTCCTGAATATACTCCTCTAGAACTGAATTCTCCTTAGTGGATAGGGGGTATACATTGCCCCTCGGAGGCATGGTACCAGGTAGTAAGTTAATTTTACAATCAAAGGTCCTGTGTGGAGGTAGAGTATCAGCATTATTTTTGTCGAATACTGCTTTTAAGTCTAGGTACAGGGGCGGTATCTGAATCTCTGTAGACTGGGTAGAACTACCTGGTGTGTTAATTACACCCAATGGGGAAACCCTCCGTAAACAATTCTCCTGGCAACCCTGGCCCCATGAGAGTATCTCCCCTAACTCCCAATCAATAATAGGGTTATGTATTTTTAACCATGGGTAACCCAGGACTATGGGAACAGAAGGGGATGAAATAAGCATAAGCGATAAGTTTTCCTCGTGTAAGATACCAACAGTTAAGCTAACTGGGATGGTCTCATGAGAGATAACAGGCTCAAGTAAAGGTCTACCATCTATGGCCTCAACGGCCAAGGATGTATCCCTTAACTGGGATGGGATAGTGTGTTTAGTAGCAAAGGCTTGATCGATAAAATTCTCAGCAGCACCGGAATCTATCAAAGCCATGGTCCTTAGTACTCCCCTTTCCCAAGTTAAAGAAACTGGTAGCAGAAGCCTGTGATCTTTATAATTATGCGTAGAGGACAAAATAGAAACACCCAAGGCCTGTCCTCTAGAGAAACTTAGGTGCGAGCGTTTCCCGAACGATTAGGACAATTCAGGCGTAGGTGACCTCTGACTCCACAATACATGCATAATCCCTCCCTTCTCCTGTACTGCCTCTCCTCCTCTGAGAGGCGAGTATTGCCTATCTGCATAGGTTCAGGACATAGTGAGGTAGTGGAATCAGGACTTTGAAATGCGGGAGCTAATTTAAATGAAGGTCTAAGGTTCCTCTCTCGAGTGTTCTGTCTCTCTCTTAAACGCTCATCAATACGAGAAATGAATGAAATTAAATCCTCCAAATTTTCAGAAAGCTCTCTAGTAGCAACCTCGTCGAGGATTACATCTGATAGCCCATTCAAAAATACATCTATATATGCCTGATCGTTCCACTTAACTTCTGCCGCCAAAGACCTGAACTCTAGTGCATAATCCACAAGAGTTCGGTTCTCTTGTCTCAGGCGCAACAGTAATCTAGCTGCATTGACCTTTCTACCAGGAGGGTCAAAAGTACTTCTAAAGGCAGCTACAAAGGCATTATAATTATATACCAAAGGGTTATCATTCTCCCATAATGGGTTGGCCCATCTCAGAGCTTTCTCAATGAGTAAGGTGATAATAAATCCAACCTTCGCCCTATCTGTAGGATAGGAGCGAGGTTGTAATTCAAAGTGGATACTGATCTGGTTAAGGAAACCACGACACTTCTCAGGTGAGCCACCATAACGTACTGGTGGTGTAATACGGGAAGAGGCACCTACCGTGGCTACCTCTAGGCCTGAGCTCACAGGAGAAATAGAAGTAGTACGCGTCTCCTCTGGCGGGTTATTAGCATGAGACAATAACGCCTGTAGTGCTAGCGCCATCTGATCCATTCTGTGCTCCATGGCTTCGAACCTAGGATCAGAAGGACCAAGCTGACTGTTTGTACTTGCAGGATCCATTGGCCCTGTCGTAATGTCAGGATCGGGACAGGGATCCAACACGCAGAGTACAAACAGGTACAGGATACGTATACCGGACCTTAGAATGGCCGGACTAACGTACGGAGAATATAGAGAATAGTCAAAGACAAGCCGAGGTCGAGGGAACGAGAAGACAGGTAAGCAAGGAACAAGCCGGGTCAAGGGTAACAGAGATAAACAGAGTAAGTCAAACAAGCCGGGTCAGAACCAAAGGGATAACAGAAATACAAGAGCACTGTGTGACTAGGCAGACTAGAACCACGACAGGGCAATGAGCAAATGGGAGAAGCAAGTTTAAATACCCTGGCTCGGAAGGGTAGACACGCCTCCGACGAGTCCTGATTAGTCTCTGAAGGATTGAGTGACAGGTCGTTCCGGGTTGGCTTCATGACGTCGGTTTCCGGACGTCATGCTAGAAAAGGAAGTGAGTCCCTCGCGGCCGGCGTTTACGTGACCGGATGGACCGCGAGGAACAGAGGAAACAGCCCGTCCGGACGGATGGACGTCTAAGTCTCTACCTCTCTCGGAGGTAGAGACTTCAGGTACCCTGACACAAGGTAAGAAAGGCTGAAAGACGACCACCACTGAACAAGACACACAAGCTGAAACGTCAAGACTGGGCCAAGAAATATCTCAAGACTGATTTTTCTAAGGTTTTATGGACTGATGAAATGAGAGTGAGTCTTGATGGGCCAGATGGATGGGCCCGTGGCTGGATTGGTAAAGGGCATAGAGCTCCAGTCCGACTCAGACGCCAGCAAGGTGGAGGTGGAGTACTGGTTTGGACTGGTATCATCAAAGATGAGCTTGTGGGGCCTTTTCGGGTTGAGGATGGAGTCAAGCTCAACTCCCAGTCCTACTGCCATTTTCTGGAAGACACCTTCTTCAAGCAGTGGTACAGGAAGAAGTCTGCATCCTTCAAGAAAAACATGATTTTCATGCAGGACAATGCTCCATCACACGCGTCCAAGTACTCCACAGCGTGGCTGGCAAGAAAGGGTATAAAAGAAGAACATCTAATGACATGGCCTCCTTGTTCACCTGATCTGAACCCCATTGAGAACCTGTGGTCCATCATCAAATGTGAGATTTACAAGGAGGGAAAACAGTACACCTCTCTGAACAGTGTCTGGGAGGCTGTGGTTGCTTCTGCACGCAATGTTGATGGTGAACAGATCAAAACACTGACAGAATCCATGGATGGCAGGCTTTTGAGTGTCCTTGCAAAGAAAGGTGGCTATATTGGTCACTGATTTGTTTTTGTTATGTTTTTGAATGTCAGAAATGTATATTTGTGAATGTTGAGATGTTATATTGGTTTCACTGGTAAAAATAAATAATTGAAATGGGTATATATTTGTTTTTTGTTAAGTTGCCTAATAATTATGCACAGTAATAGTCACCTGCACACACAGATATCCCCCTAAAATAGCTAAAACTAAAAACAAACTAAAAACTACTTCCAAAAATATTCAGCTTTGATATTAATGAGTTTTTTGGGTTCATTGAGAACATGGTTGTTGTTCAATAATAAAATTAATCCTCAAAAATACAACTTGCCTAATAATTCTGCACTCCCTGTAGAGGCACCCGGATCACTTCAGTTCATTGAAGTGGTCTGTGTACAGTGTCCCTAGTGGCTGTCTATGTGCATTAGGTCCCCCCATCGGATGACATCGGAGGAGGCGGAGCGCCGACCCAGTGCCAATGGTCATTGGCCCTGGTTTTGGGAAAGTAAATAAAGAGTTTTTAACCCTTTATTGGTCAGGGAGGCCGCAAGGGAGTCTGGAGCCACAGAAAGCTATAGTGTTAGGAATACAGGTTTGTATTTCTAACACTATAGAATTCTTTTAACTCCTGTATTTTCAGCTCCTCAGTGATATAACAGGAAAACCAGATTTCTTATTGTGGTGCCACATATTTACAAAAAAATACAATAAGACACAAGGGATACTGCACACTGGAACACATCACTTCCTGTACTCTCCTCAAGCACAGAGCCCTCTCACAGCCAGCAAGGTGAAGGAGCAGCAGCCTGGGAGAGACCAGAGGGAGCAGAGAGAGAGGTAGGATATAAAAAGGGGAAGATGGAGAGAAACCACAGAGAGCAAGGGGAAGATGGGGAGTTACCCCCTTCCTCACTCTGTCAATTGTCACCCCCTCCCTCACTTTGTCACTAGTCACCCCTCCCTCAGTCTGTCACTAGTCACCCCCTTCCTTACTCTGCCACTAGTCACCCCCTCCCTCCCTCACTTTGTCACTAGTCACCCCCTCCCTCACTCTGTCACTAGTCACCTCCTCACTCACTCTGTCACTAGTCACCCCCTCCCTCCCTCCCTCAGTCTGTCACTAGTCACCACCTCCCTCACTCTGTCACTAGTCACCTCCTCCCTCACTCTGACACTAGTCATCCCCTACATCCCTCACTCTGTCACTAGTCACCTCCTCCCGCACTCTGTCACTAGTCATCCTCTACGTCCCTCACTCTGTCACTAGTCACCCCCTCCCTCACTCTGTCACTAGTCACCCCCTCACTCACTCTGTCACTAGTCACCCCCTCCCTCCCTCAGTCTGTCACTAGTCACCGCCTCCCTCACTCTGTCACTAGTCATCCCCTACATCCCTCACTCTGTCACTAGTCACCTCCTCCCTCACTCTGTCACTAGTCATCCCTACATCCCTCACTCTGTCACTAGTCACCTCCTCCCTCACTCTGTCACTAGTCATCCCCTACATCCCTCACTCTGTCACTAGTCACCTCCTCCCTCACTCTGTTACTAGTCATCCCCTACATCCCTCACTCTGTCACTAGTCACCCCCTCCCTCCCTCACTCTGTCACTAATCAACTCCTCCCTCACTCTGTCACTAGTCACCCCCTCCCTCACTCTGTCACCAGTCACCCCCCCCTCACTGTGTCTCCCCCTCACTCTGCCACCAGGCACCACCTCACTCTGCCACCAGGCACCACCTCACTCTGCCACCTGTCACTAACTCCCACACTCTTCCACCTGTCACCCTCCTTTGACAAGTAGATTTTATTTAACACTCAATACACATCATATGCATTCACACTGACACTATATACAAAAAAGTACATGTAGTCATCCAGACATGCACAAGTGCATTCACACAAACTCAAATACAAACATGCATTGATACACAGGTCTTCACAATATACACATAAAAAGGAATGCCGTATTATATGAGAGTTATATTTAACAATTATTTAATGCACATATTTTTGGCCTTCAAATGGCCTGGGATCTAATTTTGCCCGGGGACCCCAAAGGCTCTCATTCTGCCCCTGATCATAGCTATGATAGAATGGCAGAGATAAGTTCTGTTCTAAGCGAGCTGCACTATTACAATGTATATTATTGCAGCGAAACATCATTATTATTAGTTACAAAGCACCGACTTATTCTGCACAATTGATAATAGCACATTACACAACAAATAATTAAATCGAAGTGGAAGAAACAGGAAAAACAGAAAACAAAACAAACATATATTTAGTCTTCCGCCGGTCTTATTTGATTAAGCCTTGAAAACAGCCACCTGACTGTTTTACATCTAGGTACTCCATTATGTTTTCTATATATTCAATACTCGTACCATTGACCTGAGCCCTTTTTTACCTATCAATGTGTAAATTCAACATTTTGTACCTATTTCGCATTGATTTCTTTGGATCAATACTTCTATCCTGTCCAATCTATTGATTGTTTTATGCCACAAGCTGGATAAACAAACATTGCAAAAACTCACTATCTCAGTCCCTTCTCCTGTGTCTGATGTTTATTTTTCATGCATGATTTTTCTTGTTATTTTGCACGTAGAAGTATCAAAGCAGGAATATTTATTATTGTATTATTGTATGGCACGTTCACTTTAACACTAATACTGTAAATCCAGTTTTTCCCCTGGTCACGTTTTAGTTTGTACGCTTCTTTTATTTAGATTATGTATGCAGGTTTAGAAATGTAGCTAATTTCTCTGGAATGAGAATAGAGTTGGACATGTAACCAGTGGTAAATACTTGATGGTTGCTATAGAGCCGGCTACAGAGAGGAGAGAGGTTGTGGGGATCACATTGATTGGCATTGTCACTTTCTCCATTCATCAAGCGAGGCCAGACTTCTCGAATCATTTACCAGATGGGGCAGCTCGGCGGTTTGAAACACCTGATATGATGCCATTCGTCATCTGATAACATGATCACCCAGCAGCAGCTGGCTCCAAGCTCTGCAGCCTGACTGCGCATGTGATGGACTGAAGCAGGGATGCAGGATTCGCTCTCCTGCACCACTCTGATAGAATTTGTGTTTCTTCACTGGATCAGTGAACATGAGGACGCTGACAGAGGAATTAAAAAATTGGCTCGTGTTGTAGTGAAATGGTACCCAAATTGCACAAAGTAGACTTTGGAAGAGTGCAATTGATTAAAATATCAAACACTATATTGCCCAAAATTTTAAAATTCAGTCGCAAATTCCACAACGCTGTATAATAGAAAACAAAAGAAACATTTAATTCTAATGAAACATGTACGATATATGGGAACAGTAAGTGAAGAAAGCCATGCCCAAACAAGCTCACAATATAAAGCATACACCATAAAACCCAACATGTACTTACGAAATTGATTTGTACTAATACAGTTGGAAAAAAAACTCGGAAAATTAACAGATTTTTTAAAAACTGCAATACATCTAATTTTTAATCCAATGTCAGTATACCAAAGACATCGAGCTATTGTGATAACCAGTGAATAAACATATGTATGACACGTATCACTTGTCAAAATAGACAAAATAGCACAATAACAATAAATGAGTTCATCTAACACACTAAAGTAGTTCTAAGTTATGAATACATTTGCACATTCACTGTTATATTAGTAAATTACTAATAGTGCTAGATGCAAATAATAATAATAATAATAAAAAATATATATATATTTTTTAAAGAACTTGATTTTCAATATCTATAACATAGACCTATTATGATTGCTACTATTATTGATGCTAAATGAATTTACGTTACTAGTTCATTTATAAAGTGACAGCATATTATTGTCCCCGACTATTTCTGCTCTAAATGAAACACTCTTATTGTTTAACAACAGTTCTTAAAAATATGTGCACAATGTTGAAACGCTGATAAACCTTTTCGGAGCCTGCATGCTCGTCTTGTTCTTTACTTCCTCTTGGAAAAAAAAAATCTCAATAAAATACGATTTACAAAAAAAAGCAACACTTTATTGGCCCTGGATTGTTTATGATATATCCCCTTTTTTGTCAACTAGACCCCAAAACATCAAGTTCCTCTAATATATCCTTCATAAAAATTAGGCACTGTGGAATCCTTCGCTACTTAATTGGGCACGATTTAAAGTGTATTTTGTCATGTTTGATTAAAATAACCGTCATTCTAATTTGCTGGCTTCAATAAATTGGACGTAACTCACCCATGACTCACTCAGTCAGTTAATATGGATCTGTGACTTCATGGGCACATAAGTCTGCACTCACTTTGCTGAGTAAACGGTGATATATATGACAGAATAGTAAAATCTAATTTGAATGAGACCCATATACCCGCCCCTCCTTTTGAGCAGCAGCTCTACTATAAATAGTTAAATACATATAAGGATTAAATTATTATCGCAAACTGACAATGTAAATATTAATGATACCTCAGGTGACTAATGAATAAGTGATTTCAATAATATGTAAAAACAAAAATTCCAAATCTTCTACTTTGGTTAATATTATACAAGTTAGTAAATTTCCTTAGGGTGTGCACTTTGGGAATTTTGCAATGGTGCAAAAATACGAGATAGTTTAACCAGGGGTCAAGTCCTGGGGAAAAAAGTGTGGGAACTCACCCAAAATCCACTCGATCCCCCCTCCCCCCAAAAAAAGTATACACTCGTTTGCATATATATTTCTCAGAAAATGCAGTGCAATATTTATTGCAAAGTGCCAGTTTACAAGGACATGTCCAAAATTCACATGTATTAAACAAATAAATATAGAACAGTTGTAACAACCTGTATGATTTGACCTGTATGATTGACTAGTGCCAAATACACTGCCAGTGACTGCCAGGAGACCTGTATGATTGACTAGTGCCAAATACAAATGCCAGGGTACCTATATGATTGACTAGTGCCAAATACACTGCCGGTGACTGCCAAGGGACCTAATTGACTAGTGCCAAATACACTGCCGGTGACTGCCAAGGGACCTTATTGACTAGTGCCAAATACACTGCCGGTGACTGCCAGGGAACCTGATGGAATAATGCCAAATGCACTGACGGTGACTGCCCGGGAACCTGATTGACTAGTGCCAAATACACTGACAGTGACTGCCAGGGAACCTGATTGACTAGTGCCAAATACACTGCCGGTGACTGCCAGGGGACCTAATTGACTAGTGCCAAATACAGTGACAGTCAGGGGACCTGTATGATTTGACTAGTGCCAAATACACTGCCGGTGTCTGCCAGGGAACCTGCTTGACTAGTGCCAAATACACTGACAGTGATTGCCAGGGAACCTGATTGACTAGTGCCAAATACACTGACAGTGATTGCCAGGGAACCTGATTGACTAGTGCCAAATGCACTGACAGTGACTGCCAGGGAACCTGATTGACTAGTGCCTCTTTAACACAAGAAACAAGTCTTCAAGGAGCTTTTAACTAGTGGTGCACCATCATGGATTTCATTGCCAACCTAACACTGGTAACCTGTAGTTATTACCTGTACACCATGGAGGTTCAGCATCCCACTCTCCCCAAACTACAGTGTTTCAATTACTGTCTACCTTAACCCATATACCATCACCATTACTGTTTATGGTATGGCAGTACCGGCACATACAATAACCGTTACTCTGTCTGTCACATGGTTTCTGTGTTTTCGAAGCTCTGGATAGTGTATCCCTGCCTGCTGAACATTCCACTGATCTCTGAGGAGCTGTCACTCACAAGTTGCTCTCTGCTCCTTCACATGGCACTGGGCGCCACCATGTTGGTGACATCACACTGTGTGCTGCCCGGCTGCTGAGAGAGCTAGTGTGTGTGTGTGTGTGGGTGGGGGGGGGGGGGGGGGGGGAAGGGCAAGGGCTGTAGTATGGACAGGGAAAATGGCCTGGAGGGTGTGTAGTAGTGAGGCCCTATCACTACACACAATTCAGAGTCCAGATTCTAGATGTTTAGTGGAAGTATAGAGACTCTGATATGTGTGTGGGAGTAGGTTATAGGCAGAGGGGTTGTATTAAGAGGGGATGACGGCAGGGGCTAGGATGTGGAGGGGATAGGCCCTGGAGGGTGTGTAGTAGTAGTGAAACTACGCACACTCTCAAGACCAGGCCCTATCATGGTCTGCACACACTATCTGGTGTCTCCAGAATCCAGGTTCTGCCCCTATCTGTGTAGTGAGGGAACAGGGACATTTTTTTAATATGTGTGTGTGTGTGTGTGTGTGGGGGGGGGGGGGGGGGTTATATAGGCTGAAATCAAGAGGTGCTTGAGGCTGATAGGCAGAGGCTTGAATAATCACAGACAGCGCCACACTTGCTCACTTTAGGTGTGGTGACCAATTTGACTAGTAAGGAAGGCTGGCAGACTGTCTGTCAGTGAACCCCAACTGGTGACCTTCTCTAGTCTATTCTCTTTGTAAGCTCAACTCTCTTCCTCTGCACATCAGCTCTGCAGTTTGCTTTACAAACAAACAACTCCCCCGCAATCTGACGGGAATGAACAGAAGAGATACATGACACAAATGCTGTTTCAACTTCAGTCTCAGTTGTACCAATTACACGGCGGAGGACATTTACTGGAATCATGATTTAAAAAAATGTACTTTGATTGTTTGCCATTTTTATTATTTTTATTATTATTATTATTAAATAAATGCTCATTAATAAATGTCAAATAATCAGTTAAGGTTAATCTACTAAAAAGTCTCTGGCTTCATTAGGGCAACCCTGTGCACCCGCCTATGCACTGTAAGTGGTTTAACAGGACAAAAAAAAACTGCAAGCTTGCCTACAAGCCTACAAAAAACTGCTTGGCATTTACAGGGAAATACAGAAAAATAAAAACAAAAATTAAAAACGGTTGCTTTATAGCATGTACATGTTTTACAATACTTTCTCCAGACACGGAGTAAAATTTATTCATATTGTGCTCTTTAGGAAACAAAAAAGCTGAAGTTATAAAGAAAAAGAAAGACATTCAGCCATAGTGAAAGTGTTTACTCCATCATGTACAACATAATTATATCCTTTGGTACATTCAGGTTTGGAGAGGTAGTGAAAATGAGATAATGACTGATCTATGCTGACCTTTCTCTTTGAGTCTTTTGTTCTTACTGAGCGTAGGAAGTTGTTTAGTTGCTGCTTATCATGCCAATCAGATTTCAAAAGATTTTGACAATAAAACCATCGCAAGATGTAAAGAGAAGGAGATTTGCTATTTCATGCTGTACTTTCCAATCCTATTACAATGTTTATTTAAC
Organism: Pelobates fuscus; assembly: GCF_036172605.1. NCBI lineage: Eukaryota > Metazoa > Chordata > Amphibia > Anura > Pelobatidae > Pelobates > Pelobates fuscus. The sequence goes on along the minus strand of NC_086320.1, from coordinate 65,030,366 downwards.
TGACTACAGTCAGTTATGGTGAGTTAACAACTGCATTTTAAAATTTTGTGTGAAATAACTAAATTAAATTTTTTTTTATTATTTGATTTTTTTATGTAAACTAAATTTCTACATATCGGGTTGCAACTCCCATCACCTGTAGTTAGCTCGATTTTATGACTGTTAACTTTATTCACAAACGGAGGACACCGCACTCACACTTAGGAATCCAGGTGCTTATAAGGGCCGGGGTTGACAAAACCCAGTTTAGTAGATAAAATAAATCAGGTCCAGGCACTCAGGATTGCTGCAGAAAGGCAGGTTTATTGAAACAAAAAGTGCAACATTTCGGCGTACACAGAGGCCTTTATGAAGCCTGATAAAGCTTGATAAAGGCCTCTGTATAGGTGGAAACATTGCACTTTTTGTTCCAATCAACCTGCCTTCCTGCAGCAATCCTAAATGCCTGGACCCAATTTATTTTATCTGTTAACGTTATTCAGTCATACAATGCAGTTGTTTGTTTATTTCATTGTGGATTTTCTCAGAATACAGTTTTTCACTGGAGAGCAGCAAAAAACACTGACATTATGGTGAGTTGATGTGAGTGTTACAAAATTCAGCCTGAAGATTGCTTATTTTGGTCTCATTACCAGCTTACCATCAACAATTCCGTAGAGAGTTAATGGAATACTGAACCATTAGAAATACAATCCTGTATTCCTAACCCTTTTATTGTTCCTATCCTCAAATACTGTTTATTTTCTTAATCTTACTTTGTGATGCTTTGAGAACTGAATTTTAAGTGTTTACAAATATATTTCATAGCCAGAGTCAAAAGTTAAAATGACTCACCACTTCCGCTTCCTACAAATCCAGAGCTTCCTATCCCACCCAACTAACCAAGCAACAGCCACTACCAAGCACACAATGTTTGAAAGGATGTGCATGACCAGTACAAAGGGGATAGATCTCCACTATCTATGGGATCTTACACGTCACCAACACCCCCAACGCACTAACGTATACCACGGCTTGGGAAAGGGACATAGGCCCACCCGGGGACCCATCCGACTGGCAGAGCATATGGGAAGCCACTGCGGCTGTCTCCATATGCGTGACCCACAAAGAACAAGCGTACAAAACCATGTTCCGCTGGTACCTCACTCCCCTACGAATGAAGCAAAAGCAAAGGCTCATCGGGACTACACTAGCACCCTAGGCCCTCTGGGCACGCAACTGCCCTCGACCACCTGGACCCCCTCCCCTTACACCCCCACAGAACCCTCTCCACGCCACCTCCTTTACCCACACAGCCAATCCCCCCCCTTCCCCCCACAGATACACTCCAGAAACACAAACAAGGATAGAGAGGATGATCCCCCCTATCTTGCCAACAAGACGGACTCATGAACCCAGACCTCGATGCGCAGGCCCTTTCACCAGACTCCCAGTGGGGAGCGGAATGGCACGCACCTGGTAAAGACAAACATGCTACCCTACTACGAAGGGACTCCGCTGCTAATACGCCGTAAGGAGCATCATACACAACCCCTAGAAACCCCGCTACCCACCCCCTACGTCACCCGACACCCGCTAAACCCCACGACATAGACTTACGAGGCATTAAGCTCGTAAAGGGAAAACGCTCCCACACAATGTAAAACACTCACTACCATGCAACCCACAACACTCACACACCTCTCAACTCGGCACTCTGTACAGACCTCACACCCCAAGTTACACAACCACCCCAGGTTTTACCTCACCTAACTCCCCCCTCTGATACACACCACGATAGGACGATCTAGCACAGGACCCCCAAGGCAATGACCGTGCATGCCTACGATCACGTTCACAATATTGAACCCTGTAAGCTCGACCTGAAAGAACCACTCTACCAGAACGCCTATACCAGGGCGATCAGCAGCGCACACACTCCTGAACCCCCCACGATATATGTACCTAAACAAACCCTAGCCTATACGGAACCCTATCTCACTGTGTATCAACTGTATTCCACCGCCATAACGAAATTGTATGATTGTAATTCTTGATACCCCTCTTCTTTTCTGTAACCCCCCCCCCCGAGTTTCACCAAAAAATGGAATAAATAAAGAATTAAAAAAAAAAAAAAAGTTAAAATGACTCACAGTAGCGGAGCTCCCTGTACCCAAGCTGGGTACCTTTGCCAAGGACTGCTTTCCAGCTGGAACCAAGGAAAACCTCAGCGCTTTTGCCCCAGTAACCATGGCTTGACTGGGGTCCTCCTGAAGCCTCTCCGTCCTGGAACAGGATAGGGGACTAGCTCTATTCCCTCCCAGGGACTGGAGGACACACAGTCCTGGGAGCTCTAGTCCTTACAAGGACTTTCTCCGCTGAATCCTCCATGAGCTGGAACAAGGTGCGACACATAGTTCTGGGAGTACAACTATGTACTATCTACTGCCTTTTATGTACAGACCCTCTTTATTGTATTCAGCACAAGCCCCTCCCAGGAATCTCGATAATTGCGTTAAAGAACGGTAAGCTAATTACCGTATATACTCGAATATAAGTCGACCCGAATATAAGTCGAGACCCCTAATTTTACCCCCCAAAAACTGGGAAAACGTATTGACTCGCGTGTATGAGTGCAGTGTGTGTGTGTATATAATGCAGTGTGTTTGTGGATGAATGCAGTGTGTGTATGAATGCAGTGTGTGTGTATGAGTGCAGTGTGTGTGTGTACGAATGCAGTGTGTGTGTGTATGACTGCAGTATGTGTGTATGAATGCAGTGTGTTTGTGTTTGAATGCAGTGTGTGTATGAATGCAAAATGTTTGTGTATGAATGCAGTGTGTGTGTGTATGAATGCAGTGTGTGTGTGTGATGCAGAGTGTGTTTGTGTGTGTGATGCAGAGCCTTGGTGGGGGGGTGGGCATTTTTATTATTTTTGTTTATATTATTATTATTATTTTAATATTATTATTTTTAAAAAAATATTATTAATATTTTATTAAAATTTTATTATTATTTACATTTTTATTTATTTGGATTTTTTTGTCCCCCCTCCATGCTTGTTAGCTGGCCAGGGAGGGGGGCTCTCATTCCCTGGTGGTCCAGTGGATGGGCTGTGCAGTGGGGGGGGTGGCTGGCAAAGAGCTCTTACTTACCTTTCCTGCAGCTCCTGTCAGCTCCCTTCTCTCACCTCCGGTCCGGTCAGCTCACCTGTCAGCTCCACTGTAAGTCTCGCGGTCTCTCGCGGCTCTCGCGAGACTTACAGTGGAGCTGACAGGGGAGCTGACCAGACCGGAGGAGAGAGAAGGGAGCTGACAGGAGATGCAGGAAAGGTAAGTTACAGCTTCCTGCCAGCCCCCCAAGAGGACTGCCGGGCATGTAATGAGCCCGGCGGTCCTGGTCTGTATTATGGCAATGTAAGTTGCCATAATCCAGACATTGACTCGAGTATAAGATGAGTGGGGGTTTTTCAGCACAAAAAATTTGCTGAAAAACTCGTCTTATACTTGAGTAAATATGGTATGTCCCAGGAACAGAGAGACAGACACAAAAAACATAAAAGTACCCCAAAACATAACCAAAACATATAATAACCCCACAAATAATACATCCCCAAATAGCCCTGATCCAAGTTCTCAAGTTCTCCAAATAGCGCTCAGATCCATGCAGTGTAAGGGAAACGCCACATTGTTTAACAGTGTTAAAGTTCTGACCGAATGCACACGTGGTCTTATGCCCAAAATAGTTCCAGGGCGTTTAGAGCTTTTGCCGGTCAACTTTGGGAGCTCCTGAGTCCGCAATACGGGGTGCTCCGCCTGACTCTTAGGTAGCGTTCACACCGCGAACCAAGTTGTCCGGGAACCCCACGGTCACCTCATGCCGAAAACAGTTCCATAACATTCGCAGCTAAGTCCCGCTAAGGTGACCAGGAACACACAAAGTCCTCATGCCGAAATTAGTTCCATAGCGGTCGCAGCTAAGTACCGCTGAGGACTATTCGTGGGTTTGGTTCATGCGAACGGGTTCCAGAGAGCTAGCGTTCAGTTCCATTTGCGTGAGGGGAAGTGCCGAACCAGGGGCACCCAGGGAAAGCTGCTAATGGTGGCTGGGCAGGGTAACTCCTAAACGGTGTCCCAGACCTGGACCATAGTCGGTGGGCAGGAGGAGACACTCCTCCAGGAGTTTGTGGCAAATGTACGTGGGAAGGAGCGTTTGCCATACTCACCTTGAATGATTTACCTGTTCTTAGATATAAAGAAGTTTTGTCGATAACAATAAGGCTGTTGAATTTGCTTTCCAGTGATGGTTTTACCACAGTCTAGTTTTCTAACAAATCTGTTTTTGATACTTTAACTGCTTTGTTAGTGGTGTTTCTTTGCTGTAGATAATGCAGATTTTGTAGATATATTTAGAGAATGGTAAAAAATGTGTTTAAAAAAAAAAAAAAGATAAAAATTAAGGGTTTTTATTAACGGCTTTCCACGTTTACCACATTTGCAATCTATGATCACATCCATTCTACAAAGATCCTATAGATCCTAGGATAATTAAGAGGTACACACTGCCAAGCCCTTTAAACTGTTGCAAGGAACAGAAAGTGTGTTGGGTTCTATGGTTCTAGGTTGACTGTGATATTGTAACAATCTCACAGGGGTTACTCCTGTTCTGCTTGATAAATTAGGTAGAAAAGGACAACTGTGTTTGGCGACAATCTATTCATTGAATTTATGTCAAACGGCAACAATGTGTTCGTAGAACCTATCTCACCACCAATGTGATGAACCATTGTAATTATGTTTGAATTCTTGTATTGTACTATACAATGTCAAAGAAGACATGTTATTGAATGGGTTTCTGTGAAATTTATCTTTTGCAAAATGTTAATAAGTATTTTTATCTCGAGTGGAAAAAAATAGGCAGAAAGAAAGATACTATAACTTTAACACACATTCTTCATGTATATGATTGAAAGAATACTATTTACATTCATTCAGTAAAAAAAATGCTTTAACAAAACTGCCAATGTGATTGGTTCCGTTATGCTGGGATAAGAAAATAAATTAAAACTATACACTTGTTAAGAGAGACACACAGATCTGATATTGTGCTGAAATATTCCTTCGCAATACACAAAAAATACAATCTTGAACATTTAAATCAAGTAAGCAATGGCAATCCCTCAGGATCAATCAACCTCACATTTTATTTATGTTAGTTTCTGCGATCAAGGAATAGTTCATCGCTACATGTACTGTAACTACTCTGCATGATAGCCCTAATGTTTCTGCATTAGAGTTCAATGTATATCCTGACAGCTATTATTATAACTATGATCTTGTAGGTACAATTAAAGCATTGCATGCGATGTCAAGTAATATAGAGCATTGTAAACAGGCAGAGCTGGTGTAAGCATGACTGACGTTTTGCTTACTAACCATTGGTAAGTAATGTGAAAGAGGGAATTAGTTGCAAAGCTGAATTTTAACAAAATATTATTTATTCGCACACAGTTGTCAGAGTTTAGTTTGTAATAACAGTGTCCATAGGAAAGTAATATTTCTGGTGATCACACACGTGTAATTGTTTGAAAATCCTTAAATGGGACTGTGAAAAGAAATACTAGGAACAAGAACTCACAAGACCCCCACAATATGCTTCACAGACTGCAAAACGAATTGCTGGCACCATTGACTTTATACTGGATGGACAGTGTTCATAAGGGCTGTTGTATTGGTATTTTACATCCGTTATGTTGCCCACTGCAAACTAAATGCTGCTCACCTTGATAATTAGGTTATTGGTCTGTTTAAATATTACAAGATTTGCTAAATGTTTTACGTCTTTACCATCTTCTTGTGGATATGTAAAGCCAAGTTTGATGCTTAAATAGTGTGTTTCTCCTATAACTTTTTGGAGTAATCTTACAATAGCATCTAAGGATCTAAGGACATGCTTCTAGAGCAGCATTTCCCAAACTGGGTGCTGCGGCACCACAAGATATTTTCCCGGTGCTATGACCAAATGATCATAGCACCGGGAACTGTGCCTCCCTCTCCCCTGCCGGCTCTGCAGGACCGGAGGGGAGATTGCCCCCCACTATATACCCACACTGCTCCCCATATACACACTGTCCCCCATACACACACTGCCCCCCATACACACACACTGACCCTCTGTACACACAAATTGTACCCCTCACACACACTGTGCCCCCCACACACATACTGCACCCTCACACACTGCTACACACACACTGTACCCCTCATACAACCTGCCCCCCACACACACTGTACCCCTCACGCACAAACAGCACCACACACAGCACCCCTCACGCACACACACTACATCCTTCACAAACACAATGCACCGCTGTACACTCACTGCACCCCTCACATGCACAAACTGCAACTCTCACACACACACACACACACTGCACCCCTCACACACTTATATTGCACCCTCACACACACTACTGTCCCTATCCCCTACCCCTATACACACACATTGCTCCCCCATACACACACACTACCCCCCATATACACACACTGCCCCCATATACACACACTGCCCCCATACACACACATTGCCTCCCCCTACACACACTGCCCACCACACACACACATTACCCCATACACACATATTACCCCCCCCATACACAAACACTGGCCCTCCGTACACACAAACTGTACCCCTCACACACAGTGTGCCCCCCACACAAACACTACCCCCACACACACTGCCCCCACACACAACTGCACCCCCACACACACACTGCCCCACACACACACACTGTACCCCTCACACACACACTGTACCCCTCACGCACAAACTCCCCCCCTACACACACACAGCACCCCTCACGCACACACACTGCAACCCTCACACACACACTGCACCTCTCTCACACACACACTTCACCCCTGACACACACACACATATTGCACCCCTCACACACACACTACTGCCCCTATCCTCTACTGCAGATCCCAGGTAAGTTGTCAAACTGTTCTTAAACAGTCTGACTACTTACTCTGGGAGGGCACTACTGACACCATAACCACTACAAAGAGCTGTATTGGTTATTGTGCCTGGATTGTTTCTTTCAATAATCTACCAGTGCCCCTCCCAAAATTAGGTTCTGTATCTGCACTTAAACGGCAAGCATTTCTGCCGAACAGGGACCCAGTATATGCTGCTGCGCTGTACATATATACAACCTAGAAAATTGTTAATATTGAAATATTAAGGGCGTTTTGAACATAAAAAGTTTGGGAACCACTGTTCTAGAAAACATCTGTACATTAAGGTCTTTCTTGTCAGTCCATTACCTTACCCATCATTGTACCATACAAATATATACGTTATCAAATAAATAATTTGGACACAGTCACCATATGCACAAACTGCACATTTATAAGGACATACTAGGTTGCATAATAATGCACTAAGCTGCAAGTGGAACAGTTTCAAGATTGGCAATGCACATTATGCTTTACAAAGGAACATAAGTATGGTTAGACCTGACTGCAAAAGTTATCCTATGTGTGAACAACAGAGAACAGAGGATTTCTAGATGTACTGAACTCAGAAGGAAAAATATAGATCACATGTGAACTCAAAGTGATAACTTTTATTTATTTCTAAAGTATTAGTTACAGGAACATTTCAAGTTCAATAACCACTGCAGTGTATTGTAGTGGCTATGGTGCCAGAAGTGTCCTGAAGCCTCCTTATGTGAAATAGCCAAACTGTTTAAGAGCTGCATGGCTTAGCGCAGGAAAACTGAAACGGAAGTTTAGGAGCTTCTGGCTCTTCTGGAGGCTACAGAGTGGTGGGAAGTGTCCTAAAACAATTTGACTACTTACATTGAGGGAGGGTGCCAGAGCACTCCAGACACCACAACCACTACAGTGTGCAGCAGTGGCTTTGGTGTTTAGAGTGTTCCTTTACAGACGTATCCACGGCTGGTCCCTAATTTGACTAGTTTATATAGGAAAAGCCTTTGAGCTGATAGAAAGTGAAGAAAGTCGACTAAACTCTTTAATTGGTGCAGAACTGATTTTCAGTGGAATTCATGCATGCTTTGTTCTGATTAACTGCATTCCTCCATTTCATTGTTGCAATGTGATAAAAGGCTGGATTGAACACAATTTTACCTGAACTGTTTTAATTGGCCAGAATCTTGATTGGCTAGAGGAAAGAAGATATAGCTATAGTTTTGAAGAATTAGCTTTTTATGGGTTTTTTATGCATTGACATTATGACCACAACCTACCATCCTACCAACTTTGTGGGTTCACCAAATTTAAATCAATACAATGGGAGACGTAAGTTTAACATCTTAAGGGCTAATGACAGCCCTTGATGTCTTTACTATCTGATATTCAAGCATTCTATCCCAAAATGATATGCACACTGCTCATGTTATGCCACTAGGTGTGTACTGTTAAATAAACAGGATAATCTATGTGGGCATAAATGTCTTTATCAACCAGATTAAGGGACCTCGGTGCTGGCACCATCTCTTCGCCAGTGATGTCATGCTAATCAGGGCTGGATTAACATAGGGACTGACGGAGCTGCAGCTCTAGGCCCATGCCTATGGAATAGACTCATTGATTAAACTTTTTTACTACTCTGCACATGCTCTTGTTTAAGAATTGAAACTTAAGAGGGATGTAGGGAAACAAAACTTCTGTGTACTGGCTGACAATGAAATTAGTTAAAGGAACACTATAGGGTCAGGTACACAAACATGTGTTCTGACCCTATAGTGTTAAAACCACCACTTTCTAAATATAGTAAAATCTTACTTGTAGTCAAATCTGCAGATGCTGCCTCTGCCCGTGATCTGCCTGTTTGGCTGACATAATCAGAAGTGATTCTCTAATGCCTCCCCATTGGACTGGCTGGGATTGTCAAGGAGGCAGATAAGGGGCAGAGCCAGCACAAGTCAAACTCAGCTCTGGCCAATAAGCATCTCCTCATGAAGTTCAGTGTCTCCATTGAATCACTGAATCGCAGTCACACTGTGCAGCACTGCCCCAGTGTCACGGTATTATACCCCAACACGCAAGAATAGTCCAGATAGTCTAGAGGCAAGAAAACAAGATACTTCTTACCGGACCTTAGAATGGCCGGACTAGACGAGTACAAGAAAAGACAGAGTCCAGAAAAAGCAGAGGTCAAGGGAACAGAGAGACAGTGTAAAGTAGAACAAGCCAAGGACTGGTACACAGGAGAGCAAACCGGCGGACTAGACAAGCAAGGATAAAGAGAAAGCGGAGTCAGGAACAAAGCCAAGGTCAAGCACCCAAAAACCAACTGAACGATACAAGCACTAAAGGGAACTGAACAGAAACCACGATAGGGCAAGGTACTAAGGAACAGGTGAGTATAAATACCCTAGGGTTCACTTTGATTGGCCCCTGTCATATCCATGCCCCCAAAACGTGAGTGTATGGGGAATGTGGCATGACAGGGGCCAATGGGAGACCGTTTAAAATTTCGGCTCCCACTGTCCCTTTAAGAGCGCGCCCGAGACACGCGGCACGCTCTTAGAGTCAGGCGGGACACGTGACTGCTTCTCGCGGTCACTGCCCGCCTTCCTGATTTCGCCGTCGGATGAGCCGCGCGCGGCTCGTGCAGAAGCAGGACCACGCGCGGCGAGAGCAGAGGACCCCGGCCAGCCCCTGGAGAGGGTAAGTACCGCTACACCCAGGAAGCTCCTCTACCAGCCATATGAGGAGTGGCTACTAGAGGTGGAGTTATCACTAGGCTGTAATGTAAACACTGCACTTTCTCTGAAAAGACAGTGTTTACTGCAAAATGCCTGAAGGGAATGATTCTACTCACCAGAACAAATACAATAAGCTGTAGTTGCTCTGGTGATTATAACCTTTAAGGTAAAGCTGACTTTGCACACTTCTATGCGAATACTCTTGCTGCTTCAGTCTCTTTAACACTGTGGCATGTTCCCTTTCTTCTGCACTCACTAGTAGGATGATCACAACCCACCAACCTACCAACTTTCTGCTTAGAAAGCCCCTTTAAAAGAATATGAAAAACAGCTTTCCTAACTCTTTAGTGTCCCTCTGCACCAAAGGAGTTGAAAAGGTTACAGTAGTTTTAACACTTACCTATATTTCGAGTGCCAAGGTCCCTCAACACTGGATCCATCTCCTCCTCTAGCAATGTCACATTGTTGAAGGGCCTAATATTCATGCATGGAAGAGCCACTAGAGGCTTTCTTAACCTTGCAATGCAAACATTAGATTGTCTCTTAAGGTGACAAGGACACTGCATCCAGACCACATCAATGAGATGAAGTGGTCTGGATGCCTATAGTTTTCATTTAAAAGAATATACTCCACATCAAAAAGTTGCAACGTTTAATATTTAAGAGAAAGATAATGAGTTAAAATGGGACTAGATATAAGGTAGATTACTGCATGCAGTGCAGAATATTTTTTATAACGGGCAAGAAAATAGATATTAATGTTTATAGTATTCTTTATCTCTGTATTTTGAGTTGCCCGTCTATACCAGATGTAATAAAAAATGCTGTTCCTGGCTTAAATATTTCTCACTTGGCTCTATTCAATGTAGAATGGAATAGACCAGCCAAGATCGGAGCTCATGAGCCAGTTCTACCAAGCTGCAGCCAGATCCTATGTGGAGCCCTGTAGAGTATTATGCAATTCTCCACCTAGTCACCTGGAATAGTCTACTATGGGAATTTATCAATGATAAGACAGCGAAGGAATTCATGAATGCCTGGGATGTGTATAATACGTTATCCTGGAAAACAAATATGTTATAGATTACACAATGGGAAGACAAGACTAGTTCATTGTTTTTTATCTGTCAATAGAGGAGCATTTAGCCGTAATATTAAACTAATTTCCTAATAGACGCCATTTAGACATTTGCTGTAAAATTGTACTATATTTAATTTCCAATGTATCCATATCATGCACAGCAAACAGCAATAGAACTGCACAATTTCTCATGGGTGGTGTCGGATTTCACAGATTTAAAGTGAGAATATATATCTACAGTAAGAACGATGTAGCCTTCTGATTGGATGAACACCATTTCAGTATCACAAAAAATCTGGGGTCTATTTGGACTAATCTGACACATACAACATGATTATTTTGCTCCAAATTTCTTTTGTAAATACAGATGAATACACTTAACATTGATCATATAAGATAAAGTTCCTATTACCAAAATTATATTTTCTGCATAAGCAAAAACCTTTTACATTTACCAAATTTTAATATTAACAATCATGAATGAGTAATTACCAAAATAATTATGAATGAGTAGACCATCTCCCCTTGTTGTTTAGCTAAAGAACATGGAATATACATGACCGTTTTTTTCTAACACTATGGTTAGAATTCTGTTTACATTGCCCCTCATTCTATAAGTCATAAAATAGTTCAGTCTTCATGAATCATTCAAAAATATTTGGTATGTTTGTCTTGTAAGCTTAATATCCATATAATAAAACAAAATTGCCACACAAAAATATATATTTATATAAAGTAGACATCACAGGCTATTTACCTAAGTTTATTTTGACACTTTTTACGTCAATGTATTGACATTGTATGTCTTGGCACTATTTTGAGAAGCTACAGTGCCCTATAGGAGACCTGTCTATTTCAGTATTTACAGTAGAATTTTGAGAGACGGATTTGATAAGCCTATGTTTCAATTTGGGGTATGATAGCAGTTTGACTGTTCAAAAACACCCTACAAAGGTGAACCATTTGTAAAAGTAGACACTCCAGGGTATCTCATATGGTGCATATTGTGCCTTAACATGCCCCCATTTTTCACCAATATGTGTCAAAGTTTGTGGTAAAAAAATATTTTTGCCATTTTTTAGATACGTATTACATTTTTTATGGACATTTTGTATATTTGATATGTGCCACTATGATCAAAGCTCCACAAATATGCTCAGCTAAGTCTTCTGAGTAAAAAGACGCCCCCAATGAATGTCTTTCGCACTATTTGGTGACGCTACAGTGCCATATAGGAGACCTGTTCATTTCAGTATTTACTGAAGAATTTTGAGAGATGGATTTGATGGGCCCATGTTTCAATATGTGGCATTATCAGTTTGACTGTTAAATAAAAGAAACACAGAGGCCTACCATTTCTTAAAGTAGACACCCCAAGGTATTTCAAAAGACATATTTTAAACCCTAGAATAGGATAATATTTTTCTAGTTTGAGTCTAGTAGCAATTAGCCTTTTGTTCTGCCTTTTTTGACACACACTTGGAGATGTTACTGTATATTCTGCAATCCTTATGTGTGCTACGGCAGTATAACACCTAACATGTTGCTCAGCTATGTCGTCTTAGTACAACAATACTCCCATGTGTACCTTTTTCAGGGATATGTGGATGTTGAAGGGGCACATTGGAGACCAAGCCAAATCAGTTTTCTCAAAACTTTGAATTCTGACACTGGGTCAATGTGCAATTTTTGAGCATCTTAGCAGGTTTTTTATCTAAACTACATCACAAAGGCCTATGAACAAGTGCATACTATTTGCTGTGAAAGGGGGAATATTTGGCATAAACTTATCAGGGGGTAGTACCCAATCATCTGCGTCACGGACAACGCTGTCAAGGATTCCGGAACAAAAATACAGACAGACCACAAAGAGAGAGAACACACAAAGAGAAACGTGTAATAAAGGTCCTTAGAATGACCAGGCTATACAAGCAGAGAATAGTCAAGTTACAAGCCGAGGTCAAAGGAGTAAAGAGAAGCAGAACAACAATAGGACAAGCCGAGGTCAAGGATCAGAGAAGACAGGATAAACGGGAGACAAAGCCAAGATTTGGTAACCAAACAATCAGACAGATGACTAAAATCACACCCTAAAACCGGTCTACTTATTCAGCCTGGGTGTGGAAAATTTTGAAACAGTGGTCAATACATAGGGACAATCAGGGCAGTAATAACTGGTCTCAGCTCTAACTCCCCTCTTGTAACACACCTTGCACCTTCTCTGATGGGTTTTCTTTTTGGGGGTTGATGGAATCCTGAAGCAGAAGTGACCTGCCTCCATTCTGCTGCTAGGCTCCACTGATGGTCCCCCTCTGGGGCACTCAAGCAATCCAGAAATGAGCTAAAAAACTGAAATGAAAGAAATGTGCATTTCAACTCAGCATTTGCCTTTTTAAAAATTACAAAGGCATTGTGGATTACTGTCTGCATTATATATATGCCCACTTTTTTGTACAATTCCCTGGTCTTTCACATGATTAAATACGGCTGCATCAATTGATCGGACATTTCAACTCCCCCCATGTGTTTTATGCAGACTGGCACCCGTTTAATTTCCCCTCCGCCACGAACTGCAACTTTGCGAGTGCGTTCACCATGGATGATGGTTAGGATGAACACCTCCTTTTTTCATGATAATTTAGTGCCAGCAGTTCATTCTGGCAGAGAGCTGCTGTTTCCCTCTTTTTTATTTTTTTTTTCTGATAGAGCCTTTGGGAAACCTGTGCGACTCTTCCGAATAGTGCCACAGGCCATGGTCTCAAAACAGTACAGTATTTTTAGAAGTGGTATACTGTTGTAAAAATGATCAATATATAAGTGATATCCCTTGTTTAGTAACAGCATGATTAGGTCCCAGACAATTTTCACACTTGTCCCTACTATATCTGGGCAACCTGTGGGATCAAGGTAGCTATCCCTTCATTCGTATACACACAAGGTGTACACATAGCCACTGTCACTTTCACACAACTTATAAAATTTGATACCATATTGGGATCTTTTGGATGGGATGTACTGAAGACCGCAGTCTTCATATGTTTTTTTTGGGTATAAATAGTGGCAATTTTTTTGTTAAAGTGGGCAATAAGAGGGCATATTTTATATAGAAGATTATACTGTGGATGACCTTTTAAGGGGCACTTTGTATTATCACTAAAGTGCATAAATCGCAGCATGTCTTCACCTACATACTGCTGGCAATGATCAATCAGCAGGGAGAGGGTTATTATATAAAGAACAGGGTAAAGGGGGTTTGGAACCTCTTCAGACAATTAATTTTTTTCAGGGACACAATGTAACAACGATCCGTCTCTCTCCACTTCACAAACCCAACTAAGGTGGAGGGAGGAGGATCTGATATCCCCGCTGCATTGTGACCGTTGTGACTGGCTGTCACAGTGATCACGTGGGCTGGGACACCCAGCAACAGTGTTAACCCTGCAATCGCCAGCACCGCGGTGATCTGGGGTTAATTATTAGCGCATGACGGCCCCAATCCGTCATGTGTCGTTAAATGCTTCCCCAGCATGACGGACTGGGTCTGTCATGCATCTTTAAGGGGTTAATCACTATCAGCAAATACAAAAGGGAATTGTTTGTTTTCCTGCCAATAATGCTTTGCAAACGAATAACAGCTAAACTAGACATGATAATTAGGCCACTCACAATGTTTGTGATATATGAACAGATTTAGTGAAGGATTAGGATGAAGAAACTGCAGTACCCCATAGGGTGAATAATAATTTCCATGCCTGTTGAAAACTATAAATTTTTTGTCAGATTCCTTAAACTAGCTGACTTCTTAAAGCAAAAATCAATTAATAATTGTATCACTACCATTACCCCCTTCATTTTTGGTATCTCTTACTTCCATTTTGCCTGGCGTATGGCCAAAACCATTGTCCAGGGTTGCTGTGTCTCTTGAGCGGAGGGATCTTGACAGAGTTTCAGTTCTGGACTGCCCTTATGGGCGGGATCTTTCTGATATGCAAATGTGATGTTTTCTCTATAATGGCACAAGTGAACAATAACATGTGTGAGACCAGAGCGAGGACTAAATGAAGAAAAAGCTTTTGAGGTTTCCCTGATCTTTTGCCCTTTTACAGAGGTCTCATTATCTCTGTTTTTGTTGCAATGCATTTACACAGGCTCTCTCTAAGTTAAAGGGGTTATCCAGAGGTGGACCCCGTGCTCACTGTGCCTAGAGAGGTATCAGCTACACCTGGTTGACAAGACCTAAAGACAGCCAAAATGATCAACTGGGGTTGCGTTAATTCCTGTGCAGAGGGGACTTGCTGGCATTTTGAGTTTGGACTGCCTTTCTAAATGGGATTAGTCTGATGTGCAAATAGTATAGGTGCTCTCTGTAATGGCACAAGTGAGCAAAAACATTTTTAAGAACCATTATCTGGCAATCTATTCATAAACAGGGCTATACATAGGACACGAGGTCACGCATTTAGGCTGGAAGAAAGGAAATTTAATCTAAGGCAAAGAAACGTTTTTTTTACAGTAAAAAAATATAAGGATGTGGACTTCTCTCCCTTAAAATGTGGTTTTATCAGAGTCCATACAGATATTGAAACAGCAATTGGATAAATACTTCCAAAAACACAACACAGGGATATAATTTCTAATTAGTGGGGTAATAGCTGCTTGATCCAAGGACATATCTAAATGCCCTTTTGGGGTCAAGAAGGATTTTTTTCCTAGTTTGTTACAAAATTGGAAGCACTTCAGACTGGGTTTTTTGGCTTATTTTGGATCAACAGCAAAAACATATGCGAGGAAGGCTGAACTTGATGGATGCAAGTCTCTTTTCAGCTATCTAACTATGTAACCATCTAAGACCAGAGCGAGGGCTAACCGAAATGCAAGCTAATGAGGTTTATCTGAGCATTTGCCCATTCTTAGAGTATACATATTCTTTGTTTGACTACCATTCCATTTATCTGTCTTTCTGTTTGTCTACACATTTGTCTGTCTCCACACCTGTCTCTGTCTACCTAGCAAGCTATGTCATTTGTTTATTAAGCAGTAAATGAGCGGTGAATAAAAAAAAACATATAGAGTTAAGTAGACTTAAAAATGGAAAAAAGAGTTGAATGGAAGAAATTGTCAAATTATTATTTTGACCCAAGTTTTGAAATTACATTTCAAATTTATTATAATACATTCTTTGATGAATTAACCCCAGCATGTGTTTCTTTATATATAAACCTTGGTAAACACAAGGAAAAATGCATACAAAAGCAGTCATTTCTAATTTTGTTGCCACTGAGAGCACTATATTGAAACTATGGGGCTTTTGGTTGTTTACATGTTCTTAGAAAGGTAATAATAACTAATAACATTTATTAAATTGACTTCTTAATATACAGTACAAGGCATTGCGTTAGTATACATTCTTGGGAGTATCCATTATTACAACACTGTTTATTTTTATTGATTGTACGTAGAAGACAATTACTAAATCACAATACATATGCTTTAAGAACTCTTATGGGAAAACGAGTTCTTGTTGAATTAAATTAACACATAGACCATGGTTACTTGCCAACCTACATATTCTTTTGAGACACAGAATACAGTGTCCAAAATATAAGTAATTTAATAAAATTTTAAATAGAGCACTGAAGACATTAAAAATACTCAGGAAGCACTTTTCCTCTAAATTTGGCTGTCTGCTAGAAGTTTTAAAGTTAAGATTTTTCTCCTAAAAAAAATAAATAAATAAATAAAATAAAAAAATATCTGGAACATTTTGCAAAACGTTCATAAAAGTAAATGGAAGGACATAATGCAATGTCAATAATAACCAGAGATAGATCCACGAATATCTGGAGCCTGTGTATAGATCATTTACTGTCTAGACTTAGTATTTACTAATGCTAAATCATTATTAATGCAGTTGTATCACTGACGAGGAGCTCTTTATTTCGGCCAACCAGTTCTTATTGATATTGGGTTCTATTCAAAGACTGTTTTGAGCACAGGGATTTCTTCCTTCCCGACTGTTGGATGAAGTGAATTTGCAGAGAATGTCTGTGAATGTCATGATTTCTCCCATGCTTCACATTAACCTGAACATAAAGACGTAGTATTTCACAGACCTGTGCATGTACCACTTGCATAAACATCCCTAGAACAAAGATACATTTCATCGTGTAAAATTCTTTATGTATATACAATTTTATTGCAAATCTATAGATTCAATAAAACAGGCATATTTTTTAAGACAAAAAAATATTACTTATATTGAAGCTTAATGTACTGTAATTGAACGTTAGAGCAATTTATCTAAGAAATACAAAGCATATAAATATAAATCAAGAACATATTTCACAGAATGATCCTTATAGGGTTATAAATCATAACGTGTTATACCTAAGCAAAAAAAAAAAAAAATATCAAGTAACAAAACAAAAGTGACAAAATAGATATTTGAATTAACTGACCACAATTAGATATTACATAGGTCAGGGACAAGTTGGATCCTCATTGATTTCACACCAGCGTGGCAGGGAATTTGTCTTACTCTTTGCCGTAGGCTACTTTGATTAGATTGTCTTATAAATGTATAATAGTTTCAGCCCTACTGCATTCACCTAAAATGCAAAGTGCTCAGAGATTTAAAGGGACATTCCAGGCTGGATATGGCCCATTCTTTCTCTTAATGTAAACATTGTACTTTTATATGATTCATAAATAAAAGTTCATTATAATTACACTTGCCATCTCTCACTTGACCTCCTCTCCTGCTATATGGTTGTCCCAGGTCTCTGTCTCACATTTTAACCCTTTAAGACAGGAGGGCGTACAATTATGCCCTATTTTAAGCGGCTCTAAATGCCGCCGGGCATAATTGTACGCCCTCTGGTCTTTTTTTACTTACCCGGTCGCCGGCGATCCCACGCCGGCGATCGCGGTTGGGGGGACTCCCAGGGAGCCCCCCGCGGCACATCCAACGTCCTGGGGGCCCCTCGGCCATGTGAGAGTGAGGTCCTTGCGAGGACCTCACAATCACATGGCCGGGTTAGCTGGCTGCTGCATTGCCAGCAGGGGGACTGCCTGTAATGACAGTTAGTCCCCCTGCTGGCTGGAAATAAAATAAAATAAATTAATCAGTGTAAAAAAATAATAATTATATACTTAGATCATATATGTATATTATATTTATATGATCTAAGTATATATATGCACATATACATACACACACATACACTGTCTAGGTGTATTTTACTATTAATATATATATAATTATAAATATATATATATTAATATCAAATTACACGTAGACTGATAATAATTAAATATATATATATATATATATATAATTATTGTTAAATATATATATTTATATATAATATAAAAAAAATATGTTAATATGTTAAAAAATTAAATTAAAAAAATAATTAAAAATAAATTATTAAAAAATATATAGATGTGTGTTATTTCGTTCTAACTGTATTGTGATATTAGTATATATATATATATTTATATCAAAATACACGTAGAACGAAATAATATATATATCTATATACATAAATATATAGGTATATATCACTATATATATAAATAAAAATATTTAAAAACAAAATATATATATATATACATATATATACACATAGGTATATTTATATATATATATATATATATATATATATATATATATATATATATAAAACAATGTCCAAATGCTTGCACTCCAGTATAGTCAAAATAATATAGCCCGGTGCTTGTCGGCATCAATAATATACATGGTAGTTTGAAAAGCACTCCAAGGACTTCATATAAGGTGAAAATAAACTTAGCTTTATTCTGCAACAACCAAAGGTGATCGACGTTTCAGTCCTACAACAGGACTTTCATCAGGATAACAGTGCATTCAAAATGTGACAATATATATAACAAACATAATAATACAAGTACATGGGTTACAGCTGAGTCTTACCTGAGTTTGTGTGTGCACCAGTGTCCTGCCCGCCGAAAAAACTTGGCCAAAAGCCGAATTCTACATATTGTATTCAGCAGCTGTTGCTGCTGTGAACCTCTGCGTGCTGGAGGTTGTCATAGCAACCAGCCGAGACGCTTAGAGGCGTATTTGCATTTGTTACTATGATCGCAAGTGCGATCAGTTGTCCGGCCGCGGCAGCACCACACAGCTCAGTAAAGAAGAAAGCTTTACACAGGGATTCAGTATGGTCAGGTGACCCATATTGTACAAATAAACACAGTGTGTAGGAGGGAGAGCAAGGCATAAGCTGGCCAAGGTGTACCGATTTTAAACCGGAGGTTAACTTAAAGGAATACTCAGGAACAAAGAATAAATAATAAATATATAGATATATGAATATATGGATAAATATTCAAATACAAATTCATGCTCTGGGGGCTTTAGGCGCAATATGCCCATACACTCTAGTATCCTTTACAGTAAATAGTGGTTGAATGGCTGCTACTGGGCACAGCTAACTGCATAACCCAATCTGGTAACTCTGGAGCTTATTGGGGTGATGAAGTCACTTACAGCCACCCTAAGTATCCACACATCTATAAACCCAGATATTCTACAACTAGTAAATATGAAACTAAATATGGTATGGCCAAGCTGCTAAAGGATAGGTATCATATAAGGCATACATACTGTACAAAGTGTTGATGGGTCGTATCATAGGAGTTGATGTAGTGACTAAGGGAGACATAGCTGGACCAAACTAAGAATAATGGTGAACAATTACAGTGTCGTCAAAAGTATATACATCTATCTACATATTTAACTGGCGCTCCTATAGGTACCAATATATACAATACCATAGTGGTTAATCATACAAGAATGCTTTGCTTCTATGGAAATTTGCTATACTTAATTAGGTGTAAATAATGCACAAAGTATTGATAATAACCCACAATGCAAGGCATATACGTAGAGAAATGTCCATATTGCATATTTTGTATAGGTCCTATAGAAAGATGCCCAGACTGTATTTCTCGTTGAGGCCCCTAGGCTGCACCGTGTCCAAAGTCCTAATCCAGTGCAGTTCCCTCTGGAGCAGAATTTTCTTGCGGCCACCTCCTCTCATTGGTTGCGGGACGTGGTCAATTGCAATGAACTTCATTGATGGTAGAGGATGGCCTTTCTCCCAGAAGTGTTTCGCCACTGGTTGTTCAGATCCCTTGTCTCGGTATGCCACTCGTATACTCGATCGGTGGTTCCGCATTCTCTCCCTCAAGGGTAGGTCTGTTTTGCCCACGTATGTCAATCCACAAGGGCAGACTAGTTTATACACTACAAAATCACTGGTGCACGTAAGTCTATGCTTGATGGTGTAAGTCTTGCCGGTGTGTGGGTGGGTGAAGGTTTTACTAGGTAGCATATGGCTACATGTAACGCACCCCAAGCACCTATAACAACCCAGATTCAGATGGGGTGAGGGTAGATTGTAGCAATGAGATGGGTCTGTCTTGACTAGTAGGTCTCTCAAATTCTTTCCCCTCCGGTAACACATCATAGGCCGATGTTTAACCCCTTAAGGACACATGACATGTGTGACATGTCATGATTCTCTTTTATTCCAGAAGTTTGGTCCTTAAGGGGTTAAATTGGCTTGGTAGACTATTATCATTCATCATCATCCGCCAGTTGCTGTTCACAGTTTCTTTGATGTGATCTGAAATGGTAGTGTATGTCACGGGGAATATCAATCTCTGCTCCTTAGGTGGTTGTAAGGGCCGGTCTTCAAAGCATTTACTGAGTGTTAGTTGCAAAACAGATGGGCTGTATCCACGGGCCAAAAATTTGTCCCACATCAAATTTAACTGTAACTTGGTGTTAGCCTCGTTAGAGTTGTTCCTAATGACTCTCATGAACTGGGATTGTGGTAGAGAGTTAATCAGATGTCTGGGGTGGTAGCTGTCGGCATGAAGTATGGTATTTCTGTCCGTGGGTTTGTTGGACAGTGTGAAGGCTATCTTCTCATTCTCCTTATATAGGCGTACATCCAGGAAGTCAATAGACTGGTCATTGGTGACCATGGTTAGCCGGACCGGTGTGTTCAAATTGTTTATGGTTTCGAGCATCTCTTCAGGTGATGTACCTTCATTCTTCCACAGTATGATGATATCGTCGATGAAGCGCCTGTAAAACAATATGTACATTATACATATATTAATTCTACACATATATTTATGTAATATTTTTACATAATTAGGTATCTTAATTATTTACAATTAGCGGGACCTGCCTGACAACCCATGCCAAAAGTATAGGGAGTTTAATTTGCTAGCACTATATTTACCCCTATAACTTTCCAAGACACCATAAAACCTGTACATGGGGGGTACTGTTTTACTAGGGAGACTTCGCTGAACACAAATATTAGTGTTTCAAAACAGTAAAATGTATTACAATGATGATATCGCCAGTAAAAGTGACGTTTTTTGCATTTTTCACGCACAGACAGCACTGACACGGACGATATTATTGCTGTGATACTTTTTACAATCTGGCGAATTTTAATGTGTAAAAAATTAAACACAAGCCTTATATTTGACGCTGTAACTTTTGAAAGCACCATAAAACCTGTACATGAGGGGTACTGTTGTACTCGGGAGACTTTGTTGAATACAAATATGTGTATTTTATTGCAGTAAAAGCAAACAGTATTATGACATTGACAGTTAAAATGTCACGTAGAACTAAAAAAATAACATTGTGGCGAAACCAACCTCGCCACTGGGCCCTGGAGAAGCCTGTTTGCTAGCCTCCTACCTACTGACTATGGCCCCTGGGTTATTTGGGGCATATTGTACTGTATATTGCTGCTACTGGCCCTTTTAACAGCATCTATGGACATATTGGGACTTTTGGGACTACTGTCCCTTTAAGACTGTGAAGCATATTCGAGTGTACTGCCTGTAATATTATATATGTATTTATAGATGTGTTAAGTGTATCCTGGGTGATTTGTATGCAACATTCATCTGATTGTTCGGTAGAATCACTCCATTCAGTATATTGAGTGAAACTACCGAACAACCAGACCACCCAGGAATGAGTGTGCCTCCAATTACCGTTTGCAACAATGTTGCAAACAGGTAATTGGCAATCAGTGCAGTGTGGTCTTTGTCCTCTGGGTGGCCGCCATTCGGGAAACAAACACGTGGCGGCGGCCATCTTAAACTACCGAACAGCGGTGTTTTGCCGTCGAGTGTCTGGAACTAAAATCGGACACTTGACTAGGCAAACACCGCTGAGACCTCCATACTTCCAGAAATTCGTATGGAAACTACCGAATGACCCGCCGTTCGGTAGAAAGAGCCCCATAAACAAGGGAATTCATTCAAACCCTCTCCAGGCTCTATAACACAGGCAATTCGCCTGTTTTCATTCCCTTGTTTGTGACCGACCGCAGGGCCAAAATGCATGGAACTGTTTTCGGATACTTTACCCATGCGGTCGGTCAAATCTTTGGAACCCCATATCTCACGAACCATTCATCCGAATTACTTGAATTTTGGATATGTTGTCCCCCTGAATAAGGGCTATCCAGCGATGCTGGATTTAAAGGTGTACCCCCGGGTTTTGGGGTACATCCAGAACTTGGCTGAAAAAGTGTACCGGATAATTGAGTTTAATGTTATCTGAGGGGAGGGGATGTGTGGGCTGAACCATGTATGTGATTGGTTATTTTATGCCTCCCCCTGGGTGTGGCCTGTATGTGGATTAGTGTAATAAAAGCCAGGCTGGATGAGCCAGTCGAGAGTTCCTGTTTTACCCTCAAAGTGATGTGTCGTCTCATTATTGGGGGGAAGGATTTATTGAGTGCTGTTCCAGTTGACTGCTAGGAGAACAAGCCTATTCGTATGGTTCCTATTCAATGGTCTACAGCATTCATATGCTTGGGAGAATTTAAAAGGTTTCTCGGATTCGGTGATTGTGGTGTCTGCCAGAGTGCTTGGAGTCCTCAGGAAGCACTAGGAGCATCCATTAACGGAGGTACTCAGTCGGGGTGCCAGGTGATCCGTTACATTGGTGGCAGCGGTGGGATGGCGTCCTAGTGCGAGGTAAAGCAGCTCGGAGACACAGTACGTTTGGATTTACAAATTGAGGGCAACGCTAGCAGTCGTGCAGCGCCCCTGGGAGCAGACTAGTATGGAAGGTTCTGGCTCTGGAGATGATTGGCTGGCCGAGGTGAGGCAGCGAGTGGCCGAGTATGGGGATGATATACCCATGGAGACACGCCGGGTGATCTGGAACCAGGTCATGGCTGAGCGAAACACAAGGCTGGACCGAGAATTCCGGTTGGCGAAAGAGAGGAAGTATGCTCAGCAGCAGGAGCGTTACAGCAGCCGAGTAGAGGCTGCATCCGAGGAGGTTAGCCGTCTTTCCCTGAGGCGGCGGGAGGAACCCGAAGTGGGGGTCCTCATAGACTGGTCCTGTGAGGAACCACAACAGGCAGGTAGAGATGGGACCAAGGTCTCTCCACCGGGCCCACCGGGATGCTGGGCAGCCGGCCCAGATCCCCAGCAGCAGCCAGAGTTGCCAGGTGGGGAAGCAGGTGGCCCTTACTCACAAATGTTGAGGGGCCTCACGGATTGGTCCTGGGAAGACCCACAGATGGCAGGTGGAGATGGGACTGCGGTCTCTCTACCGGCCCTACAGGGATGCTGGGCAGTCGGCCCAGATCCCCAGCGGCAGTGTGCGTTACAGGGAGCTGAAAGTGCCGTTCTTGCTCCCCAGCGGCAGTCTACGGTGCAGGGAGAGGAGCCTGTTATCCCCTCTCCCCAGCGGTTGAAGGTGTGTAAGGGAGAGGAGTTTGTTACCCCCTCTCCCCACCGACAACCTAACCCACCAAGGGGAGACAGTAAACCCCTCACCAGCGCAGATGGGACCGTGGTCTCTGTGCCCAAGTTACAGGGAGCTGAAGGGGCCATCCTTGCTCCCCAGCGGCAGGTTACAGTTCAGAGAGAGGAGCTTGTTACACCCTCTCTCCAGCGGCAGCCTAACCCACCAAGGGGAGACCGTAAGCCCCACACCAGCGCAGATGGGACCGTGGTCTCTGCGCCCAAGTTACAGGGAGCTGAAGGGGCCGTCCTCCCTCCCCAGCGGCAGTGTGATTTGTTGGGAATTGGGAGCCCAGTCTCCATTCCCCAGCGGCAGTGTGAATTGCAGGGAATTGGGAGCCCAGTCTCCATTCCCCAGCGGCAGGCTGAGTTACAGGGGGCAGAGGTAGTTGGTCCTATCCCCCAGCAGCAGAGTGATATGCCGGGAATGCAGTATGAAGTGCAGGGAGAGGAGAGCAGCGTCCTCCCTCCCCAGCGGAAGGCTGAGTTACAGGGGGCAGAGGTAGTTGGTCCTACCCCCCAGCAGCAGCGTGATTTTTTGGGAATAGAGAGCCCAGTCTCTATTCCCCAGCAGCAGGACACTGAATTGGGAGGAGAGACAGTCGGTCTCCCTCCACAAAGACTGAAAGTAGGCATGGGAGAGGAGATTGTTACCACCTCTCCCCAGCAGCGGATCATCAATGGGCAGAGTGTTCTAATGGGAGAGGAGCTGGTTACCACCTCTCCCCAGCGGCAGCTTAATGTACCAGGGGGAGACTGTAAGCCCCACACCTGTGCAGATGGGACCGTGGTCTCTGCACTTCCAGCACAGGGGGTAGGGATGGTCGGTCCTGCCCCCCCACAACAGGGCTGTTTAGCCAAAGGGGAGACAGTCTGTCTCCAGCAGCAGAGCTGTGTAACTAAAGGGGAGACAGTCGGTCTCCAGCAGCAGAGCTGTGCAGCTAAAGGGGAGACAGTCGGTCTCCAGCAACCAGGCTCCAACCAGACTACTCCTGTAGTAGTGCTGGCACCAGGGCAGAGTACCGCTGGTCTCTGCCCACTCAGCAACCCACCAAAACAGCCTACCAGTCCCCCACACAGCCGGGGTGAGGCACCTGGACCTGGACAAGTTTTTCCATTACTCAGGTGTAGTAACCATTTATTGTGGGTGGGCTGTACTGCTGTTTCTGTTTTGTGGGTGGGCTGCTGGACTAACAAGGGCACTGACCGGCAAGAGGTCAGGTACCCTGTTAGTCTGTTTGGAAAAGGGGAGAAATGTGGCGAAACCAACCTCGCCACTGGGCCCTGGAGAAGCCTGTTTGCTAGCCTCCTACCTACTGACTATGGCCCCTGGGTTATTTGGGGCATATTGTACTGTATATTGCTGCTACTGGCCCTTTTAACAGCATCTATGGACATATTGGGACTTTTGGGACTACTGTCCCTTTAAGACTGTGAAGCATATTCGAGTGTACTGCCTGTAATATTATATATGTATTTATAGATGTGTTAAGTGTATCCTGGGTGATTTGTATGCAACATTCATCTGATTGTTCGGTAGAATCACTCCATTCAGTATATTGAGTGAAACTACCGAACAACCAGACCACCCAGGAATGAGTGTGCCTCCAATTACCGTTTGCAACAATGTTGCAAACAGGTAATTGGCAATCAGTGCAGTGTGGTCTTTGTCCTCTGGGTGGCCGCCATTCGGGAAACAAACACGTGGCGGCGGCCATCTTAAACTACCGAACAGCGGTGTTTTGCCGTCGAGTGTCTGGAACTAAAATCGGACACTTGACTAGGCAAACACCGCTGAGACCTCCATACTTCCAGAAATTCGTATGGAAACTACCGAATGACCCGCCGTTCGGTAGAAAGAGCCCCATAAACAAGGGAATTCATTCAAACCCTCTCCAGGCTCTATAACACAGGCAATTCGCCTGTTTTCATTCCCTTGTTTGTGACCGACCGCAGGGCCAAAATGCATGGAACTGTTTTCGGATACTTTACCCATGCGGTCGGTCAAATCTTTGGAACCCCATATCTCACGAACCATTCATCCGAATTACTTGAATTTTGGATATGTTGTCCCCCTGAATAAGGGCTATCCAGCGATGCTGGATTTAAAGGTGTACCCCCGGGTTTTGGGGTACATCCAGAACTTGGCTGAAAAAGTGTACCGGATAATTGAGTTTAATGTTATCTGAGGGGAGGGGATGTGTGGGCTGAACCATGTATGTGATTGGTTATTTTATGCCTCCCCCTGGGTGTGGCCTGTATGTGGATTAGTGTAATAAAAGCCAGGCTGGATGAGCCAGTCGAGAGTTCCTGTTTTACCCTCAAAGTGATGTGTCGTCTCATTATTGGGGGGAAGGATTTATTGAGTGCTGTTCCAGTTGACTGCTAGGAGTACAAGCCTATTCGTATGGTTCCTATTCAATGGTCTACAGCATTCATATGCTTGGGAGAATTTAAAAGGTTTCTCGGATTCGGTGATTGTGGTGTCTGCCAGAGTGCTTGGAGTCCTCAGGAAGCACTAGGAGCATCCATTAACGGAGGTACTCAGTCGGGGTGCCAGGTGATCCGTTACAAACATAATTTCTTATTTTCCCCCATTGTTTCCATATTAAATTATGTTTCATAGCTAGATATTTGATATTAAATGAAAGCCATGAATAAAATTATATATAATAAGGGGGGGTGCATTTAATATGAAAGACGTGAATTACGGTTGGACAGACATATAGCGCAAATGCCAGGTTTTGTTTACGTTTTGTTCTGTTCACAACGTGTACATTTGGCTCAGTCCTTAAGGGGTTAAATGTATTATTAAAAACAACTAATTAGACAACTGTCAATAAACTTTTATGAAAGCAATATAATTTTGGGTCTTGTTCTTGTAATCTTGGGTCTAGAGGGGCAAAGGTTTAAAAATATTATCAGGAAGTATTACTTTACTGAGAGGGTGGTGGATACATGGAATAGCCTTCCAGCTAAAGTGGTAGAGGTTAACACAGTGAGGGAGTTTAAGCATGCGTGGGATATGCATAAGGCTATCCTAACTATAAGATAAGGCCAGGGACTAATGAAAGTATTTAGAAAATTGGGCAGACTAGATGGGCCGAATGGTTCTTATCTGCCGTCACATTCTATGTTTCTACGTTTCCAATGTTGTTGCTACTTTTTACCATCCAGCAGCTTCTCGTTAAAGTGCCTGTTGCTAGTGTTAGTGAGTAGCATCTGTTTACCGACTAAAACATTTCCATTAGTAGTGACAGAGAGTTACTGGTTGCCACTGCTTAAAATAAGTTACCGAGCAGCGGTTAACAGCTCCCATTATTCTATTATTCTCATTGTTTTAAACTGTTGATTGCTCTGCTGCAAATGTCCTTGGATATTTTTTTTTCAAATTGGCAAGTATGGAAGATCACTAATTGGCCAATTATTGTCCATATTGCCACTGACACAGAACTGTACATTTCCTAAATACTGAACACTTAAAGGCAAGCTATTGGCAAACTAGGCCAATGGTATACAAGAAATACACAATAGAAGGGAAGAGGGTGCTATACACAAAATATTACAACTGGTGCAGCTTAAAAACACCTTGGTGTACAGTCACTTATTACACCAAATGAAAGATATAGTGAACAGAAAAAAAAGATGAAAGCGCACAAAACAGTGGAATATTTTACTTTTAAAATCTTGTATAGGTCCTATTTTCAGCAACAGACAGTAACTGTGGACCCTATATATAATATATACAAGAAAACAACATAGTGTATACTGTTGAAACCTATTTACAATATGTGAAGAATAAAAAAGGTTCACTCACACTTTCCAGAGCCACATAAGGCTCTGGACTGTAAAGGTATTTCATCCACCAAGGGATACACTGAATCTGATCCTCCTCTTAGATGTTTGTAATAAGTTTTTCTTAGCAGGAACTCAGGAACCAGGTAAGGTGAAGTGTTAAAATAAACATTTATTTGGTATACAATTATAAAAGCAGAAATGTGTCAGCAATATAATAATGCTTTTATTATTTTATATCAAATAAATGTTGTTTTCTTGTATATATTATATATAGGGTCCACAGTTACTGTCTGATGCTGAAAATAGGACTTATACAAGATTTTAAAGGTAAAATATTCCAATGGTATACAACACAAGTGAAATTATATAGAATGAGAAAAATATCAACAGATGATTGCTGGAGGGGATGTAGGTTGTGGGGGAACATATCTGCA
This sequence comes from Pelobates fuscus, assembly GCF_036172605.1. Taxonomy (NCBI): domain Eukaryota; kingdom Metazoa; phylum Chordata; class Amphibia; order Anura; family Pelobatidae; genus Pelobates; species Pelobates fuscus. Next base: position 65,002,489 of record NC_086320.1, on the reverse strand, counting down.
TGTGTGGACCACACGTGAGAAAGTACTGGGAGGTGGACTAGTCGTTACTTGCTTGATTATTTCTCCGACAGTTTGGCCTAGATCCATGGACATACCTCCTATCTACACACAGTGAGGGCCTGTCAGGGTTCTTACCTGAGATGGGAGTCTGTAGCGCAGATATGTTTGCTCACCCTTGCAGATACACACAGTCCAAGGTGACCAGATAAGAAGCCACCTGGACTGTGAATCTGAGCACGGGGCTGTGCAGGAAAGGTGATTCCAATACAGTACTGACAAGGACACAAACAGCAGGATAGTCAAGGGATAGCCGAAGTCAAAGGATGCCCGAGATCAGGAATAACAAAGTGTAGCTGAAGTCAAGGGATACCAGTATCAAAAAATTTGGAGACCTTGGGTAGACTCTCAGGTTTGATTTAGTAGAGAATAAAATATAAATAATAATACAAATATCCTACACAAATTCACACACACTGCCACACTACATAACTACATAACTACATTCATACACAAGACTATTTGAGGCTGATTTAAAGAGCAGTTATATATAATGTAGCCAAGTAATATAATATGGATTTTAAGATGAAAATAGTCAATGAAATAAAGAAAATGGAAAACTGAGTCTTCAAAGATTAGTGTCAAAAATGCTGATTATGCTTTTTTGGTTGACTTTGCCAGGTCTCCACACTAGCTTTTAAAAAGTGATACATTTTTCTGTCTCCAAACTCTAACCCATATTCATTTCTGGGAGTTCCTCCCCGACCTTTCTGCAGATAACTGACTGATGATCTAAATATAAACAGAAATTAATCAAAACAGAAAATAATAATGACTGAAACTATACCAATTGTTGACAATGACATGTCTCTCTTTATCTAATCCATTTCCATTTATCCATTGCTGGGGAGGGATTGATAAACAGGCATGCATCACTTGACAATTGGTTTTTAAACTAGCAAACCAAAATAGCGAAATAGCAAAAACTAGCAAAACAAATATGCAAAACAAAATAAAACAAGAAAAAAACTTTGAAAAGCATGTATTAAACATTTTTAAATTTACTACAAACTTGGTCAGATTGCATTATTGGGCACACCTCTGAGCTAGGGGAGTTTCTTTAGAGCCTCTCCCCCATCCTTACTTACCCATCTCAGTTTCAGACCAGAACACTAATGACAGAAACAGGGCATCATTGTGCTGCTACCGGAGAGGGAAACCCCAAATCAGGAGCCTGCTCTGTATAATCATACTGATCAGACTCCCTCTCTTATCCCCCTGTCAGGGTGTTGCAAGGTGAAGAAATCTTCCAACTGCACATGTAAATCTGTGAGGCATGCCCAATGCACTTTTCCAGCATTCCTTGGGATAGGACACTGATTGGTTAGATCAGTGCTCCGCCCCTCCAGATTGGATGTGGAAAGCATAAGAAAGAAGAAGCAGGTAGACATGAAAATAAAATCACATTTACCTGTTTTTTCAGCCTGCAGAATAAGCCAACTGTCTCATTCAAAGATAACGCTTTCGAACGTGACAGTTGTCTCAAAGTAATGCATGTCCCTTTAATAAATGAATTGTGGGTCTTCTGGACACCAAAAACATTGGGAGACCACCTTTTTTATTTCCCTATCCTATGTACAGAGATAAATAATTTCTCAGTAGCAGGGCTCAAAATGTCAAATTCTTTGCTGATAGCCAGGCCCTAAAAGTTACTTGCCGCTGCGAGCCTGGGGGATAATTGGCACACTCACCAGGAGTGAAATTCTACCCAGTAATGGTAGTGGAGAACAAAAAAATTGAAAGTGTCCAATGTTCCTTCTCCACATAGTTTCATCGGTAGGATTAATAGGCAGTATTTCAAGCAATGCTGTATGGAGAATTACATCATCTTCATTTCCTTATTTTTCTACTTAGACTTTTCTAAGTGTATAAGTCCCGTAATTTTAAATAGGGGTCCTGCACATTAGTCTAACGCATGACACCGTTATACATTTGATATTGTACTGCTAAGGAGCTTTTATAACTCGCCATTCATTGTATTGTCAGAGAAAATAGACACAATGCATTGTGTGTTTATGAAGCTGTAAATATGATTTGAACAAAAATCAAAGAAAACATTTAATGGTGTATTTATATCTATTATTTAAAGTGCTGCAAATCACAGAGTTTACAGCTTGTGCAGAAACCATTTCTTGACTTATTGGTATTCATATAAATCTACTGACTGCTTGCAATGCTCGGAAAACGAATCACACGTTAAAATGTTAAAAAAAAATTTAAACACTCCAAATAAATAGATTTTTAAGCAATGCTGATATTTATATTATCTGAATATTATCTGAATATTGTGAGCCAGTTTCTTTCCTTTTTCTATGATAATTGACAAAACCTTTTTTTTTTTAAATAAATTGCTTATTGGTGCTTTTCTTTTCCATTATAAAAAGTCAGGGTTATTTACTAATGTGAGAATTGTTGGGTATTCCAAATTAATTTCAAATTTAAGCCTAAGAACGTCAAGCATTTAGAGATTTTTGCCATTTTAGCTATTTTGACCTTAAAGAAGCACTATCTACCCCCCCCCCCACCCACTCCCCTAAATATAGTAAAATTATACCTTTATTCCAGTCTGCTTTTGCTGGTTCTGACATCATCAAAAGTTATGATCTCAGCCAATCACAATGCTTTCCCATTGGGAATCATTGGATAGGCTGAGATTGTTAATTCTGATGTTTTCAGTCAAGAAGGCAGGCCTAGGTGGAGCCAAGTGGCACCCTGGCCAATCAGCATCTCTTCATAGAGATGCATTTAATCAATGCATCTCCATAAGGAAAGTACAGTATCTCCATGCAGAGGGTGGAGACACTGAATGTCAGTGCTGCGCACTGTGCAGCACTGCCTCAGGAAGCGCTTCTAATAGCTATCTGAGGAGGGACCATTGAAGGTGTCCCTGAACTTTCTCTTTGAATTCACTTTAAATTCCCTACAATTTTCACTTTAGTGAATAACCCTCAGAAATTAAGAGGCTAGTTATTTTTAACAAAAAATATGCCTCAGTTACAGTTGATATTACTAACCGAGATTTGGAAAAGTCAAATTATTATGGTTTAGTTTACGGAGTAACAAAAAAAACTCAGGATATACATCATTTGACCCTTTTCTAGTTCACTGCAAGCTCTTCATTAAGGTCTGTGTAGATGCATAAAGTCACAGTCTTTGGTCATGATCCATATTATTGAGTTTTCTAATAAACGAGCATGGTAGGAGTGAGTTGCTCATTAGATCCATTGAACCATGCCCTTTCCTGCTGTATGACTAAGTGAGAGCTGACTAAAATATGTTGATGAGTACAATTAGAAAAGAATGATAGGTTACATTAGACTTAATGAGTTACGGAAGGTCACTTGGATATAGAAAGAGCTATGCAAAGGTGATAGTTCAGGTAATGCAAACTCTTTGAAGGACCTTTCTAAATGGTTTTATGAGAATTTCCTAACAATTGGTGATGCACTAAATTACCTTCTTTATTTCATCTCGTACAATCAAGTTTTTCTTTGTAATTTGGATTCCCTATAACTTGGATAATTCACTCCCAGGTGTATTTTTTTAATTTGTTGCACCTGTGTGTTTTTCTTGGTACCAATCCATATTTCTCTTTTTCTGTTAGATCAGTTTCACTCATACACATCATAATGGTGTGAACTAAAGATGTTTTCCTAAAATGTCATGTTTTTTTTCCTCTCCCCCAGTGTCTATTACAGGACGTTAGTCATATTATCCTAGAAAAAGGTGTCTTTTGTAAAGTGAATCGATGTGTGAAAAGAAAGTGAAGACTATTACACCTCATTCTACTGCTAGAGAAATCATTAAATTCTTCAAGAAAAAAAATAAATTGTTCTATGTAATAAATATTTAATTTTACATTACATTCAGTAATTCAGTAGCAAAATGATTAGAAATCTATTTTTAAAATTAAACTATAAGTACCATCACAGACATGGCAATTAAGTATTTTTTCACATTGTTCCTAAAATAAGAATTATATATATTTCTTATTTTAGGAACGTGAAAAAATACTTAATATATATAGATATTTAAATATCATAAATGGATAAAGAGACTGTATATAAGTGTGTATGTGTGCATGTGTGTGTGTGAGAGATGTCTTCAGGATAATATCACTGAAGTAAGCTATCTTCCTTTGTAACTAACTACTGAGTGAGACCATGTAACTGGTTTCCTTCCTGTTATTAAAAACATCTGAAGTCTTCCTTCTTGGTCGATGATTAATTGTTGTCCATTAACAACTTAAATATTAGATTAAACTGTTTTGATTGACTTTCTCTTCAGTTAAGGTGTAGTTAGTTGTAGTTCTAGTAAATTCTAGCTCCTTTTAAGATTATAAAACTCAGAGAGGGCTTTACTACCACTGAAAACCAAGAGAGGGATGCACAAGATGTTCTACCATGTTCCAAATCCTTAGTGCATTCATGTTTGGGGCATTAGGATGGCCCAGTAAACTGATCTTTAAAACCAAGAGAAATTCCTGAACATATTCAGTTAAGACTAAAAGAGAAATAGATGAAGTTTTGAGTTGAAATTTGGGTTTCAAAAAACCGTCAGGCTTCAATTTACAGACAGAAGAGAAGCCATACATTTTTTACTAAACTACATATTGTCTGAATTTAGGCCGATAGGCAAGTTCTCCGAATTCTGTCACTTTTGAAGGGCCATGAATTGAAAAGCATTAGGTCTAGATGTACAAGGGTAATTTACTTTTTTAAATTGCTTATTGTAGAGAATAGTGACACATTTTATAGAAATCATAATATATTATATCACCTGAATGGAGCTAAATGGTGATCGCTGAACCTTGGCCTAAATGCTATTCCTACAGATTTGTGTTTCTAAATTCCTGTCTGTCTGTGAGTATGTCTGCCTGTTTATCTACTAATCTATTTAGTTTTCAAGTGTTATGTATTGCAAAGGAACATCAATTTAGCCATTAAAGGAACAATTTTGCGTTATGAATACAAACGTACATTCCTAACACTATAGTGTCCTATAGAGCTAGGAATATTGAGTTCATTGAGATAAAGCTTTCTGGGTGCATATAGTGTCCCTTTAACTTTTAAGAAATCCTAACAATATTAAGCAGATTGTAAAGTACTCTTTCAAAGTGTTTATTGCATGGTTTTGTTTAATGCAAAGTATAAGTGCTGATGGACCTAGATATGACTGGTGGGTATTATCCAACCGAAGGAGTAGATGCAAGTTGTGCGCATTGCATTGACAAAACAATCAGAACTGATACATTTGAAACTTAAAGCAGTATTTTGTTTTTATAAATTCTCTACTCGTCTTTGTATCTCTATATATTACCAAAATTCTTTGATTATGAGCAAAAACTGCTTGACAAAATTTAAAAAAATGAAGAAAAAAAACAAGATAATACATTTTGAACAGAAGTAATAACATGAGAATCCTCTACTTGGGGTCATCCTCTATATTAAAACATTTAAAATAAATAAATTGCTTTGAGTACTCTGATTTTCCACTTATAGCCTGTAGTTTGTTTTTTTATCACCCAGTTTAAATGGACACTTCCAAGCCCCTAATTATTCAGTGCAACATTGGTCCTACAGCTGTTGTTTAGCATAAGTTCCCATAATTGTCAGCCAACCTTTGATAGTCTGGATAGCCCCTGTTGTTCTAGAAAATACCACATATCACTATTTTATCTTAAGATTAGCGTAAAATTTGGCTGTTGTAATAACAAAGCATCATACACATCGTTCTTGGATTTTAAAATATCTGCATGAGATTGAAACGGTGCAAAACATTCTAAAATAAATTCATGATGTACATGTCCTTTATTATGATGTCTGGTGTGTTATGCACTAAAAAAAAAAAAAAACAATGCAGAAACGCTTTGTGAAAGAGAACACCCTCCCAGGTTCCCATAGTCATGTATCTGTCACAATAAATCTCTAAATAATAAATATATTTAAAAAAATATATATACTATACTCTACAAATTGACTGTATTGTAATCACAGTTTTCATATACCATTATATTTTTAAGAATAGTAAAATAAAATTGAATGTATGTAGCTGAGCCAAAATTTTATTTTATAGTTATTTGGGTGTAAGGGTTCAAATTATCAAATAAAATGTATTAATTATCAATGTGATAAGAAATAAAGACTTGGTATTGTTTTGTCAGCTACAGGCATATTTAAAATTGATTTCAAAATAATTAGAACTATGAATATAAAAAAAAAGTTCTGAATATAAACATTGTGTTCGATAAAAATATTTTTGATGGTAACTGGATTTATAAAATGCCCATATTCCTGCATGCACTCAGAAAATATAAAAACAAAAAGACATTCTTTAGAGTGCTCCAATTTCGTACACTCCTTACGTCAGCTTGTTAATTGTGACCTTGAATTCACCTAATTTTCATGTGTGAAAAAAACCCACTGAAAAACTGAAAAGAGCAAGGCTACCTTTAATTTAGAGCGTTCTATGTGTGATTTGCGTTGTAAAGAGAACAAGTCATTTCCTATCCTAAGATAGTAATATATATTTTATTATGAAATGAGCTTTGAAAGGCTATGAAATTAGTTAATGCTAAAGAAAAAATAAAGGAACGCACAGCTCTTTGTATACTATACATTAAATCTTTTAATTGCATATAATTATTCTACCGTGTTGCATTGCTTAAAAACCACATGACTTGTATCACATTTTAGGATCATGTTATTAATCAGAATTTTGGTTCATTGGAACAATTAAATCAATTTGAAAAATACATTCTGAACAAGTGATTTTTTATATATATATATATATATTTGTAAAATTATTTGAATGGAAAAAAATAGCTGAGTTAAAAAAAAGTTTGATCCATATATGTGAGAATCTTTTTAGGCTACTATGCTTAAACATAGATATAGATAAATATACAATGTATACAATTTTCACGATAAGGCTAATGATATAGAGAAACAAAATGCTAATTCTTAAATTGGTAATATCAATCACTTATTTGCAGTGTATTATTTTTTTATTAAATAACTCTAATTTTGCAGCACTTATTTATATATTGTCAAAAACAGTCATAAATAATTTTATTGGTAATCATTGCTTGATATTAAAAGCATTGAGAGACAGAGATATAGTTATATGGACAGATAAGACAATAGATAGATAAATAGATAGATAGATAGGTAGATAGGTAGATAAATAGATAGATAGATAGATAGATAGATAGATAGATTCAACGATTAAACAATAATTCAACCAATCTTGAACTATATTTCAATATGGACACAAGCACCCTGTTCAAGTTAAAATGTGAAAAGACAGAGCATATCAAATATTTAGCAGCTGAGTATTAAATTGCATATTTAATTCACTGGACATATTAAAATAAATTTCTTTCAATAAGGTACTGCTTAGCTTTTAAACATACTTACCCAAAGATATGTGATCTCTAACTAGCTTCTTTGCAGCTTCCGTGCAGAATAATACACAAAAATATTCATAATAAAATAATCACCGTCCTCTATAGTTGGAATATAAATGAACAAATAAAATTGAATAAAAATATTTTGCTCTTATTATCGTGTGTACAGTATATTTAATTGAATAAAAAAAATAAAATGTGCAGTTGTATTAGTGGAAAAAAATGAAACCAGCACAGGGTTGGTGTACCTAATAAAAGGCCTAAAAAAAATATCAGTTTTGAGATATTTATGGAATTATAGCAAATTCATCAGATTGAGGGACTGAAGGTGTAAAGCAAAGATTACAGTTCTGAAACAGAAGATTACGTGTATCTGCTATTATCTGCCAATCAGTTTATAACACACCCAAGGTAGCGATGGTCTCGTGTGAGAATAAAAAAAAAATCTCTTTTTTTTTTTTTTACACAGCTTTCTTTCACTGGGAGACAATACATACCAATTAACATATGACAAGAGGATTTGGATCCTCAGTGCTGCATATCAGATTTATCTAAAAGGGAGTCATGTTTGTCATTTTATTGGCATAATAGTGCATTATAACTCAAGATAGAAGCATCGTAATGAATAAAGATACAAGGATCACACTTTATTTAAAATTTTTATTACCGGAAGACAAGAATCAAATCAATGTGTTTCAGTCCTACCAGTAATGTATGGGTTAAACATAGAACAAATATTGGCATTAAGTTTTGCACATCAAGAACACAAGACATATTTTTAAGCTAAAATCACAATTGCCGTCCTTAGACACGCAAGATTCTCAATCTGTAATTTACTCTCTGTCAAGATGTTCAGTGCAGACGAACTAAGACGAGGGTGGGTCGAGGGGGGGATTGTTAGAGGTGAAGCGATGGAAAGTGGGGGAAGGAACAGACTGGGTGCTTCTCATCTTACAATCTGCATAATATTTAGTATTCAGCAAGTCACAGCGCACAATGAAAGGGAAATGTCAGCGCAATCTAGGAGATATAAAGAAATGAGTGGAAAAAAAAGCTGTATGCTAATAATCCACTCAGTAATTAAATGAAGATCTCTGCCAAGCGCCGTTGCCACTTTCAAAGGGTAATTTGTACGGGAAATCATAGAGTCATTGTCAAATCAATTCAGAATAAAAGAAAAGTCATCAAATGAGATAAGATAAATGCTGGGTGTCTGGTAGCGTTTGCCCTAGGAAATGCCTTTGCGGGTTTTTTCGTAAGTCCTTACAAACTTAAAGGCTACGTTATCTTGACAGGTTGAAGTGTATGTTTTTTAATGGCAAAATGGACCCATTTGTATGAAAAAATGCGTTAGATAACTAAGGAAAATGATAACACAAACTAGTTAATTGCAAGTTAACACAAAACTAACAAAAATGATAGAAGTATATATTTTTTAAGTTAAATCTATGACAAATTGAAGGGCTGACACATTTTTGTCTCCACTGAATCTTTTATTATCATAATTGCTAATGAAGGTAATTGCCATATCTATGCTTTCGACAGGTAGATATGTATCACATCTCACTCTTTTATTTAAAACGTAAGCGATAAAAAAGAGATATCTAATAAGTGCTAATTGTCTGAAGTTAATACTAACCACAAGAGATAATATGTGATGTATGGGTTTTGTAGAACCAGAATGTATATTCCTTATTTTCAATATTTTTTTATAAAGCGTCAACTCTAATAAGTATGATATATATAATAATCACTAGCTAGTTAAGATAAATAAAATGTAATGCAAAAAACAATACTGGTGCAAGTTTATGTTTTGCTATCATTTTGCAGGATACATTTTCTGAAAATATTTTTATATTCTAGCACATTCGAAAGTAAATTATGTTTTAGTTTGTATCTTTTTTCATTACAGAGTCAGAGTAAACTTGGGGTGAGAAAAAATTTGAAATAATAAAATATAATAAAATGTACATTATCTGATTTAAGATTTGCAATAATGTTACCTATGGATATTCACAGGAGGCAGTTCAGGGTTTAATTTATCACTGTCACTTGACTAAAAATGTAGAATCTTAATGGCAAGAGAGCTTACAGAATTAATAGCTATTCTGTGTGTGACAATTTAGAATTTTGGCTGTCAAATATTTTGGATTGCCTTAAGGCATTTTCCTGAACACTTTAAAAACAGATCCCTCAAATATGCATGGTGCATATTATGGCAGTGCCAGCATTCATCTTAATTACTGGCAGAAAACAATCTGGGTACCCTCATTAAAAGCTTGGCTTTAGGACTATTGCAGAATTAAAATGTGATATACCGAATGATTTATATTATAGGGAATAATAAGACATGCTGGTTTAGAATAACCCAGATTATGTTGTGCCTAGCTGAAACAGACTAATAAAGAACAAGACTTTTGCAATAATTGTACAATAATTTTGCTGATATATTCATTTAAAAAAAAAAAAAATTTTGTATTTGATGTTATTATTTTACCTACACATTATGTTTGCTTTTCTACTTTGGGCTTGAGTGCTTTGTCTGTGTAAAGCAGATACACCATCTCAAAAAATGTTGAAAGAATAACTAACTACGTTCAGTTATACAGCTTTACAGTGTTTGGTACTAAACCACTTAAGGACACAGCTTCAGAAGTAAAAGGTCAGCATGACGGAACATTTCCGTCATGTGTCCTTAAGAGGATAATCTTGGGCTTAGCAGCTGATAAATAGATACCATTGTTACCCATCTCAAAGGATCTCATTTTACTAACCCCAGAAGAATGAAAAGCCAAAATGATCTTACTGGGAATCAAACCCATAACCATTTATAGGAACAGTTTCTAGAGTTGTTGCATTAACCAAATGAACTATATCACCAAAAGCTATAAATGACTGGGAGCAGACACCAGGGCCGCCACCAGAAATTTTGGGGCCCCTAACTGAGCTCAGGATCTGGGCCCCTGGGGGCCCGCCTCCAAAACCGCCCACAGAGACCGCCTCCAAATCCCGCCCACAGGAATACACACACAGACACAAACACATTCACTGATACAAAAGGACACAGACACACACACACACACACACACTGATACATACTAACAGACACACATACTGATATGCATATAGGCATACATACTGACACACACATACTGAGACATACACACATATAGAGACACACAGGCGTACATAGTGACAGACACATACTAACATACATACAGACACACATGCATAAGGACATACAGAGACAGACACATTCATAATGACATACAGACAGACATTCATACTGACATACACACATTCATACTGACAATCAGACATACATACACTGACATTCATACACACATAATGACATGCATACAGATAGACATACATGCATACATACATGCATACAGACATACATACAGACATACATTCATACAGACACTGACATCCATACATACACACACTCATAATGACATACAGACATACATTCATACATACATTCATACAAACAGACATACACACATTCATAATGACATACAGACATACATTCATACATACATTCATACAAACAGACATACACACATTCATAATGACATGTAGACATACATACACTGACATTCATACACACATAATGACATGCATACAGATAGACATACATGCATACAGACATACAGACATGCATACAGACATACATACAGATATTCATACAGACATACATAGTTACATACATACATTCATACTGGCATCCATACATTCATACAGACATGACATCCATACATACACACATTCATAATGACATGCAGACATACATACACTGACATTCATACACACATAATGACATGCAGACATACAGACACTGACATTCATACACACATAATGACATGCATACAGATAGACATACATGCATACAGACATACATTCATACAGACAGACAGACATACATACACACACACAGACAGACATACATACAGACAGACATACATACAGACAGACATACACACAGACAGACATACATACACACAGTCAGACAGACATACAGACAGACATACACACATACATACATACATACGCACAGACAGACATACATACAGACAAACATACACACAGACATACATACACAGACAGACATACATACATACAGACATACACACAGACACACAGACAGACATACACACAAACAGACATACACACAGACAGACAGACATACACACAGACAGACAGACATACAGACAGACATACAGACAGACATACAGACAAACATACAGACAAACATACAGACAGACATACACACAGACAGACATACACACAGACATACACACAGACAGACATACATACACACAGACAGACATACACACAGACAGACATACAGACAGACAGACATACAGACAGACATACAGACAGACATACATACATACATACATACAGACATACATACACACAGACAGACAGACATACAGACAGACATACAGACAGACAGACATACAGACAGACATTCATACACACAGACAGACAGACATACAGACAGACAGACATACAGACAGACATACATACATACAGACAGACAGACATACAGACATACAGACAGACATACATACATACACACAGCTCATTTTCCAGCCACCCTCCTGTTTCTTACCTTGTCTTTGCAGGAGGGTGGCTGGCTGGGGCTGATGGGACTGGAAGTCGGCTGGCTCTCCCTCTTCATGTCGGGCGCGAGCGCTCCTCCCGCGCAGAGTGAGCTGGGAGGAAGTGACCACTTCCTCCCAGCAGCACTTGCGCTGCGGCGGCATTTTTTTTTTTAAAAGGGCCCGGTCGCGCTATACCACGGCCGAAGCGCTGACCGGGCCCCTGAAGATATGGGGCCCATCGGGTGGCCCTAAGTGCATGGGCCACCCGATGGGCCCCATCAGCGTGCGGGCGCCGGTGCAACTACACCGGCGGCAGTTCCGCCGCTACACGTGGGGCCCGGACGGCTGAGCCCCCCCAGGGCCGCTGGGCCATGACAACCGTTATGGTTGTCACCCCCTGATGGCGGCCCTGGCAGACACTATTGGTCAAAGCTTAATGAACTATTCTAAAGACATTGTTAACAAAATGACTTGATAGCTTCAAGAATAACCCTGCAGTTAGGTAAACTAATTTCATGGCTGCCTATATCTATTACATATGAAATTGCCTGGTCCATTTGTGCATCAGATATTTATGAAAATGCTGGACAATATTCTTTCTAAACTTGCGATGACGCAAAAGAAGAAAGAGGAGCGTGAGAAGTAGATACTTTCTTTAGAGAAAGCTTGATCATAAAGACACAATTTACACATTTTATAAAATACAGATGTTTATACTTAGCATAACCATTCACAACCACTTATATATTATACTCTTGAATTCAGAGCCACAATTGCTCCTTTCCTAATTTGCACATGGGCTTGGGTAATTTATTATTTCCAACTATGTATATGGGGTAAGTGGGGAGAAGCAGGTTGGCTATTGTGCATCATTTTCAACAAAAATTATCAAACATCACTAATTTTAGCCCTTTGCAGAAAGGGTTACAGTTAGCTATGCTTAGTGGGTGCTTAATCTTAATCTTGCTTATTGTTTTATAAAATAATAACTTGTTTTGTTCCATAATCTCACCTGTTCTGATCCTTGCATCTCCAGGCTGTGCCTCACATAGCCTCCATGCACTCTTCCTGAAAAAGCTTTAATTTTTACTTCCCTTAATGCACAGTGTGTTTAATTTAGATGTTCTTATCTCATGCTGTATTGGTTGTCTGCTAGCACCTAAAGCAGCCTCCTGTATGTGATTAAAGTTCATTTAATAAAGCAGGAGATACGAACTTCTAACGTAAACACACTGTGCTGTATTTTATGGAGGCTGTGTGAGTCACAACCAGGGGAGGTGTGGCTAGAGTTGCATTAGCAAATTATTGAATGAACTTTAAAATTGCAGACAATTGAGCAGAGAGGGTCATGAACTATACTCCAAAACTGCTTCGTAAAATACTCCAGTTGTTTTGTTGCTTAGAGTATCATATTTCATGATTTTAGTTATTTTCTTTACTTCTCCCCTTTATTTATCAAAGTGTGATTGTGAGGTCTTAAGAATTAAATGAAATGTATAAATTCACACTGCTGTGTCTTGGTTCTATACTGGAACATAGTGCCTTCAACGTATCTACCTGTCAATCATTTTATCTGTCCTTTGCACTTGGCAGTTAGCATAGATAGCATACAAATAGGAGGATAAACAGAAACAATCTGTTTCTCTTCCTAGAGTGCAATATGTTCATTAGCAATGTCTAGATTAAACTGGATAGTCAGTTACTAAATCTTACATTTAATGTTTCAACATTCCATTACAAGAAATATGGGTTTCACATTATATATTGACTATATTGTAAAATGTGATATCAGGCTGCACACATTAATTGCAGGAGATGTGGATTATGAACAAATTGGTATATACAGTTTATGTATGTATATAGTTGGAAATAGGTAGAGGCATGAAGTGGGGGTTAAATTGTTTACCAATGGGACTCAAATTCCCTCTTGCATTTAATGAACCATCACACGCTAATAGTGATAGTACCCAATGAATATCACTCTTCTCTTTTTGCTAAGCCAAAAAATGTGCCATAGAGATGCCAATCCATTTGTGTATTAATTGTGCAAACCCCTTCTTGTTAATAGGGTGAAATTAGATTAACTATTTATCTTATCATGCTCAACTGTATGTGCTTTAGATATCTGTCTTTAGCTATCCTAAAATTGCTTTTTTTGCAGACAACTTTAAATGCCAGTTAAAATGTTTGTCATAGTCATGGTGGTTGAGTTTTGAATAATTTGCTATAAAATGCTTGTTGATTTTAGTTTCAATCATTGCTAAGCTATTCATCAGACATAAACACTTTCCCGTTGTTTTCTTTGTACTTTCCAATAACAGGAACGTAGGTTGCCACCAAACGATATTATTAAACTCCTGAGGATGTAGATGTTTAATTGCTTGACATGGAAAAAAACTGACCAAAATTAACAAGTACCAATTTTTATTTAATAAGTAAAGCTTCAAACCTGTGTATTATAGAAGAGATAGTTTACAATTGTATTTTTTACCCATTTTATTTTTAACTTCTAAAAGGGAACCTGCGATTCCTTACTCCAACTCTTAATGTATGTTAATAAAACAATTGTGTAGTAACAAAACAAAACATACATTCCTTTTTTTCATAGATGCAATTTTGGATCCAGTCCAGAGACTGTCAGAGATAGCTGTGCTCAGAACACTCCCACAGTGAGCAGAGCCTATGTTAGCGTTTATCTGTAAGTGTGTGTGTCATTGTGCTTTTGTATTTGTGGCAGTGTGCCTCTGTGTCTGTGACAATGTGTATCTCTGGCAGTGTATCTTTGGGGATCTCTGTGTCTAGTAGTGTATGTCGGAGTGTGAATATTTCTGTGTATCTGATAATGTGTATACTGTATTGTAATAGAATCTGTGTCTGTTTCCTTTGGAATGCATATGTATTTTTGAATGAATATATTTATGTTTCTGTGTGTCTGGGACTGTGTATGTGTCTGTGAGTTTTTATCTGTGTACATGTCAGGTCGTGTGTGCCAGGGGGATCACAAAATGGTTTTGTACAGGATTCCACAATTTCAGATTTCAGCCTATTTAAAAACTCCAAGTTGTGCCCACACTCAAATGTATACATTCCTATGGCTATAGTTTTGCATTGTAATGCTTAATGGGGTGTATGAAACTGAGCAACCCAACGCATCAGCATGCATGTTGGAGAGCAGAATTCCTTGGATGATTATCACATTGTACAGATTCCTATAAAATAGAATATTTATACAGAAGAATGGAAGAGAGTTCTATTAACAGACTCCCTGCAGTACAGCACTCACTTAGTGTTGGGTGAAACACGCACAGCTAATGTAATATATGCCATATGCTGGGGCTACTCCTCAACGATAAATGACTGTTGTTACTGTAGTAATCAGTCTATGTCAGAGCAATTACTTAAAAACATCCATCCTCATTGTTTTCAGCATCTACATCATACTGCGTTGAACAAAGCAGCTGACAATCGGAGCAGTAGAGATTGAATTACTATAGCTGACATATTGCCTGATTGACATGCCTGCAGGAAAAGGGAAGCACCCCTTCATCGGAAGGTGTAGTTAGCATACAGCAAACATGTTGTTTTAGGAAGAAGCTTAACCCTGTGAGGGTAATACTCTGCAGGGCATCGCTTGCCTGTCTAGCACTGAAAATGTTAATTAAAGGAAAAACTTTAAATGTCCTGCATGCTTAATTTTTTCAGTATGGGAATTCTACGAATTAAAGTCTCAAATTGCACAGTATTACAATGTGTGTTTTTCAGTAATATGGGAATAATGTAGAATGAAATAGCCAAACTGGAACATATTGTTGAGTTGCAGAAGAATTACTGGTTCATCTATTTTGATCTAAAACTCAATGCTTTCTCAACAATTTCCAGCTTAGTGAGTAAACAACGTGTGAATTCACATTTGAAAATTTACAGTATATTGATTTGGGTCATTACATTAAATGACAAGTGGTCTTAACGATGATTTAATTATTTGTACAGTATTTTGTTTATATTTTGTTTATGATTTGTAGGTCATTGTAAATGGGTTGCACATCCTTAATCTAAGCCCATTTTCCTTTGTTTCTACTTTTTACTTAAATAATTTGAAAACAGAGCTTGTACACCCTTTTGTGACTTTCAATAATTTATGACACAGTAACTGCTGAAATATACAACATGTATATACAGTATACAATAATATCTACCACTTCCCAATCTAGAACAAGGATACCCATGACTGCTGACTCCTTCGATCCCGTTACCCTTCCATTCCCAATAAGTAACGCAAGACCATGTTAATTGGTAAGGGCAACGGCCACAGCTTTATTTAAAACAGCACAACCAAATACTGTCAGCTGCTGGTTTTACCCACTTTAAACTTATTCCAGAGCCTCTTCAGCCTGTCCTTCATCATCACCTAAATTCAGGCTGCGACTCCCCCCCAGCACGTCCGGGCATTATTCATTTACCAAACTTGCTGTCGCAGAAAACCCGCCACTGCAGACCCCCACCCCTACTAGAGGGAGGGTGGAAGCATCTCCCAAAGCCAGCACCTGTTTAATTATTGATTGTAACCCCATATTAAATGTATCCAAGCCAATATAGCCATTTTGTATCCACTGGGCACAGTTTCCCATTCTGCCAGCCACATATTTCAGATGCTGGTGACCACATCTCCCATAATGCTCTCACATCTCCCATAATGCCCCTTATTCCTAATGCAGTGAGTTGCATCTTTAATGGTGTTTTGTCACTCTGTCTGGAATTTAAGTTTACAGTATTTAAGATTACATATGCTGCCAACCTCTTGTATAAAGGGATACATTACAGAAATTATTTTAGAATAATACCAATATTAATATAAAAAGGTAAATGCAAGAATGTGAGCATAGTGAAAATATGAAGTTCGATCTTCTACGGTATTGCTGTTAAACTTATAATTTAAACTTATACGTGAAGCAATGGATAGAAGGCCTGGGGAGGGGTCACACTTTTTAATTTATATCATATATCGGCAATTACTAACATTTAAGTGGAACATGGGTCACACAACTAACTTTGAATTCCACATCTTGCCCATACAATAAAACTCAAAACCAGTTGAGCTAACTTATAGCCACAATATGTTATACGGACACTGAAATCCTTGTTTTTCAAGATCTGTCTCCCACCACCCTACAGAGAATAAAGGATTGGAAGCTGATAGCGGACTTATTGCGGTCCAATGGAATTCAATTACATGGTGACACCCCTTAAAGGACTGTAGGCCTACCACTCTCTTGCTTGGTTCCAGACCCCATCATTTCCTTGAGAGTCTTGGACCTGAGAGGTTGGGTGATTACCATTTGCCACTACATGGGCCGACCAAGTTACCCAGCCTACTCAGGGAGTGGCTGCAGGCCAGGGAATGACATGCAAGTGCAAAATGACCAGTGGCTTTGTACTGCACTGAATTGCTATTAAAGGTATCATTGCAAAGTGTAAGTACTGTAAAGAAAAGTTAAACGAATCAAAAACAAAAAATGAAAACCCCCATAAAAATAAATATTAACAATAAACATACAAAAACAACACTCCATGCGAATTAGAGGTATTTAAAAAGGACATATGAGAGTTTAGTCATTACATCACCAATCAAAGACTTCTATAATCTATAACTATATAAATCTGGTCTCCAATCAGAATAGTGACATCACCAGAAGGCATCAAGAAGAAAAAAATCACCCAATACTACTCAGCTCTATATACGCCACATACTCTCCCTATCATAACTATACTAATGTCCGATATCTCACAGACATACAAGCCTACGTTGCTACTTTGGCACTGCCTGGGATGCCAACAGATGTAGCCAATACTTTGGCTTCCCCAATAACTCAAGATGAGTTTGACTCAGCTATTTCAGCATTAAAAGGCAACAATGCACAGGACCCAGATGGGTTTGATTGGGGATATTATAAGATGTTTAGAAATGAACTGGTTCCTTGTATGGAAACACTCACTAATGATTTTAGACATGGAGGGACACCGAACAAGAGCATGGCCTTAGCTAACATGTAGGATTTATACCCAGTAGACAACTCAACAAAAACCGCAGAGTGGTGTAGATTTGGTCTGGTAGCTGAGAGAAGGATGCAGAGAAGGCGCTTGACGTTGTAAAATGCTCCGTAGTTTTCTTAGATATCCTAAATAATGTCACAGCAGTAAAAGCACTCTATTTTTATTACTTATAATGAGTTGTACATATTTTATGCCATGTATGTACTATGTTTTATTTGTTTTATTGTTTTTACCTATAGTGTAAACTCTATTGACATGGGCAACCACTGGCTACATGTATAACATATTGTATTTTTATGCTTGTCACAAAATAAGGAATTCAAATATTCCCCTGCCTGTGATAACACAGAATTAGCACCATAATTGTTATGGTCTATGGGTTTGTGAGCCACTGCAATGAATTATTGATTGTAAGTGTAAACATAGTAAATTTGCTCAACAGTATGGCTGCATCGTGAGCCTTGATTTCTAGAATCACCTAGATCCTTTGAGATCTGCTGAAATCTTGAAATATAGCTTCATAAAATATCAACTCAACAATTAAAGGGATACTCTAAGCACTAAAAAAAACTTTAGCTAAATAATGCCTCTGGAGTCTCACTGCTCAATTCTCTGCTATTTTAGAGTTAAAGAATTTTGTTTCTGTTTATGCTGCCCCAGCTACACTTCCCTTGTCTGTACAGTGAGGGAAAAAAGTATTTGATCCCCTGCTGATTTTGAGCGTTTGTCCACTGACAAAGAAATGATACGTCTATAATAATGGCAGGTGTATCTTAACAGTGAGAGACAGAATAACAACAAAAAAAAATCCAGAAAAACACACTTAAAAAAAGTTAATAATTGCTTTGCATGTCAATGAGTGAAATAAGTAATTAACCCCTTTGACTTAGTACTTGGTGGGAAAACCCTTGTTGATAATCACAGAGGTCAGGCGTTTCTTGTAGTTGGCCACCAGGTTTGCACACATCTCAGGAGGGATTTTGCCCCACTCCTCTTTGCAGATCCTCTCCAAGTCATTAAGGATTCAATAACATGTTCCTGAATTTACTTAACCAGTATTGCCATACAACTAACCTCCAGTGAGCTGGACCTACCCAGGACAGTGGCCCACTCCCCTGGCCTTCTCCATCACCCCTTCAGATGGTTTTGGTATCTATGTGCATGTTATAGAATGGCTTGGCTACACATCTGTTAAATATCTGTACCTCCTTTATTTTACAAATAATAGTATTTGTGGTTCCATGGTAATTTTTTTTTGACGAATGCGAGTCATCGGCGTGATAAAGTACGCACGTTTGCGTTGTCATCCTTGCCTGAGGAGATGGAACTTTAGAAAGGCTCTGATTTACATTGTCTGGTGTCAGACAAGATGCCGAAAGGAGGAGCGAGGGATTGTAGTGGCCCTTTTGGTAAACATACCGAGCATATTGGGACATACCTCCAATGTATGATCCAGGCTGGCACTGTGACACACTGTACATTTCATTTCCTTAATGAGTGAACAATTGAGGGATATGTATGCACTTATAATATTAATATCCACCATGACACCAATGGGGTGTTGGAATAAGAATCAATTTAGCTGATTGCTCCAGACTAGATGAATATCCTAGAGGATTGTTTATTTGATTGAAAGATTACCTGTTAGTTGCTCGATCCTGCCCGTTTCATATAAACATGTAAAGTTGTAGAAGGCTCCTTGACATTGAATTACACAAATATGAGATGACTTCAAGCTGGCATGTTGAGCTAAGCCCAAAAATACCTGTTTTCCCCCAATTGATTTTCTCTCAAGGGTCTGCTGAAAAGTCAGAGTTTAGTGAAAAGTCCTTTCATCTGTTAGTGAATAGCTCCATTACTGATCAATTTGAACTGCTAAAAAATCATTTTGCCAACCAACGTTTCTTAAAATCAGTGGCAAAGTAGGATTGTTGTGGATAAACCTCAGAGGTGCCCAAAAGGCTGATCCCCCAATGTTTTAAAACTACGGCTTCCATTCTGCTCTGTTATTCTAAAGGCATGCAAAGCATCATGGGGATTGCAATTCTACAACATTTGAGGATCGATGCTTTTTTTTGGGCACCCCTGTTCTAAGTCATTGCAGTTGAATAATCAAACATTATGGGGCTAAGTATCCACGTTTAACATTCTGATACCAGTATGTAACATTACCATTGAAAGAATTTTAAAGTGCATTTTAAGGAAAAGTCATTTTCTAAGCTACACGGGAGAACGCCTTGGTATAATATAGTTCAAACTAATTTTAAGCTATTTATTTTTTGTGTGTTAAAAGTAAATGTTTTCTAAACAGCTCACACACAGAGATGTTGGCTAACTCCCTATGTGTTAATTTCCACAGACCTTGCAAATACCATTTGCACTAACAGTAGCAAACATTACAACAATATGGCAATGGAAGATAACACACAGCTAAAATTAGATGTGCAAAAAAAATAAACTATAACTTAGGAAAGCTGTTATAAAACAGAAAGATTCTGGAACAAATCCAAATAAATGCATAAGTTCTACAGCAAGCTATTTAAGTCTATTGCTAGCTATAGAGTATTTATAAACTGTGGAGAGCTCTTTTAAATTCCTAAGCCTCCAGCAGATTCAGTTTCATGAATCAGTATTTGGACAATCCTGCAGGGTACAGCATAGATAGGAGTATCAATAAGGTCTAGAAACACCGTTGTGATTGCAACAAAAAATTTTACTTTAAATTGTATAATTAATAGTAATAGTATATATGTTTTTAAATGTCTCCATTTTTAAAGTTTCTCTGAAATAATTATACATATTGATTTACCGAATGCATTTTGAAAAACAAAACCAATGCTTTAATTAAGTTAAATAAAAAATACTTGATATTGTTTTTATGTATTTTCAAGTATAGCATGCTAATAGTAGGAGTGAATAGCAATTCCTGTAAGTTTTCTGATAGCTATCTAAGTAAATTTGGAAATACAATATATTTTTTTTCAATGTATGCCAATAAAAATATATATATTTTTTTTTAAAGTAATCTCTTATGTGGTATACGTGACATTTGCTAAAATATAAATATTGTTGCTATTTCGCATTATGTATTTCCTATTTTGTGTTAGTGTACACTTGCTTTTAAAACTTTTAACCCTCTGAAAATATTCACACGTATATTTATGCACTAATTGCACAAGTTTATTATAGATGTCAATTGGAATTTTTTAACATAAATACATATGCAGTGTGACATGTTACCCCCACTCATTACCAAGTTCTTCTTAAATATAAAAATGTACAGGGTAATGTTTATACAAAAAAAAAGAAAAAGCATACTTATTTATTGATGTACGTTGATAATTAAGTGCCATACTCCTGCCAAGGTCCCCTGATTTATCCAAAGTCTTTTATAAAGATTTATCAGTCTGCTTAGCCTGTTTTATTACCTAGTTTGGTATCATATTCAAATCCTGGCAGGTGATTTTTAACCGAAAATTGATAAATACAAATAGTATGCCATGCTTGAGCAATTCTAAGGAGTAGATTGGATTTTTTAGGATTGAGTCTTCCCAAAATTGTCTACAAAATACAGACATTGTGTTATGCAATTTGTACTGAACATTTGCCCATCTCAGCATCTTATGTGTTCAATATGTATTAGGGGTGATGAAAGTTTTTAATATGAAACTAAACCATTGATAAAAAAAACTATTATTTTTCTTAAACTAAGTCCTAGAGTGCAATCTATTTTTTTTTTTATGTAACTATATCTGCTCGATTTGAGCACCGGCCTTAGCTGTTTTTTTGTTAGTCCACGAGTGCACTAGTGTTCGATTTATTATGTAGATATATACATGTACACTGATCAGCCACAACATTAAAACCAATGATAGGTTAAGTAAATAGCATTGATTATATTGGTATAATGGCACCTGTAAAGAGTGGAATATATTAAGTAGCAAGGGAACAGTCAATTGCATTTCATGTATTGGAAGAAGGAAAAATGGTCAAGCAAAAGGATTTTTGTGACTTTGACAAGGGCCAATAGTGACGGCTAGACGACTGAATCAGAGCATCTCTAAAACGACAAGTCTTGTGGGGTGTTCCTGGTATACAAAGGTCAATAGGTGCACTAGGGTCAGGGGCATGGGTGCACAAGGCTCATTGATGCATGTGGGAAGCGTGGGCTAACCTGTCTGGTCCCATCACAGAAGAGGTACTGAAGCTCAAATCGTTGAATTTGCTGGCCATGATAGAAAGATGTCAGCACACAGTGCATCCAGGGCCCAAGGCATTGTGCTGCCTAGACCAAAGGATGAAATGCTGCCACCCCCCCCCCCACCCCCATCCCCAACAAAACCACACCAAGCAAAAAACGCCCACATCCATTATGTTATGCAGTGTGTGTAGTGAACGCAGTGTCCGTGTAGTGGATGCAGAGTGTGTATTTATATAGTGGATGCAGTATGTGCAGTGGCTGCAGTGGCTGCAGTGGATGTGGATTGCATGAAGTGTGTGTAGTGAATGCATTGTGTTTCTGTATAGTGGATGCAGCGTGTGTGTATTTTGTAATAGATGCAGTGTGTGCATGTGTTTAGTGAATGCAGTGTGTGTGTGTGCGCATAGTGGAAGCAGTGTGTGTGTGTATAGTGGATGCAGCGTGTGTGTATTTTGTAATAGATGCAGTGTGTGCATGTGTTTAGTGAATGCAGTGTGTGTGTATGTGTGCGCATAGTGGAAGCAGTGTGTGTGTGTATAGTGGATGCAGCGTGTGTGTATTTTGTAATAGATGCAGTGTGTGCATGTGTTTAGTGAATGCAGTGTGTGTGTGTGTGCGCATAGTGGAAGCAGTGTGTGTGTATAGTGGATGCAGTGTGTATGTAGTGGATTCAGTCTGTGTATTTTTGTATAGTGGATGAAGGAGGGAGGAGGTGACACAGTAAGGGAGGGGGTGCCAGAGTGACTGAGGGAGCGAGGGGGTGACAGGTGGTAGAGTGACTGAGGGAGGGAGGGAGTGATACAGTAAGGGAGGAGGTGGCAGAGTGACTGAGAGAGGGAGGGGGTGACACAGTGGGGTGGGGTGACAGTGAGGGAGGAGATTGTAATTTAAAAAATACCTTAATTCTTTTTCCATGGTGGTCCAGTATCTTTGATCCCTGGTGGTCCAGTGTCTATGATCCCTGGTGGTCCAGTGTCTTTGATCCCTGGTGGTCCAGTATCTTTGATCCTTGATGGTCTGGTGGGCTGTCTCTCCAAACTGCCCAAAGAGGCAGAGAGCCAGCAAAGTCTGCAGGCCCTGCCGGTTATGAGCTGCAGACTGTGCAGTGTCTTGCGATATGCCGTAGTAATCCATGGCAACGCTCTGATTGGCCAGAGATCGCGAGACTCTGCACAGTCTGCAGCTCACACCCGGTGGAGCTGCAGACTGTGCTGGCTCTTCTCCTCTCAGGGCAGACTGGAGACTCAGCAGCATACTGGGCAAGCCGCCGGGTCCCTTTCTGGTGTCGGGTCCTCAGTGAGGGGCCGAGGACCTAACACAGTCTGCCTGCCCTATGGCGAGCTTGGTGTCCGAGAGGCCTTAGGCAGCCACCTAACTCGCGTACTTAGAGAGCCACCGGCTCACCACTGACAGGGGCGGCCTGGAGCCGTGGTTCCACCGTGGGCTATGGACGGGCTGGCCCTGAGTGCATCTCATACATGCAAAGCAGTCAGTGTGCCTATGATGACGCATGTACAACACTGAAAGCTCCTTTAATTGGGACATGAGCATCAGAACTGGTCCATGGAGCAATGTGAGATGATTGCCTGGTCTGATTAATCACTTTTTATTTTAGATCAAGTGAATGGTCGGGTGGTGTTTGTCATTTACCTGGAGAAGAGACAGAAGCAGGATACACTATGGGAAGAAAGCAGACCAGTGAAGGCAGTGTTATGCTCTAGGCAACATTCTGCTGGGAAACCTTGGGTCCTGGCATTTATGTACCACCTACATAGAAATTGTTGCAGGCCATGTACACCTTTTCATGGCAACGGTGTTCCATGATGGCAGTGGCCTCTTTCAGCAGGAGAATGCAACATGCCACACTGCAATATTTGTTCAGAAATGGCTTAAGGAACATGACAAAGAGTTCAAGGGTTCAAGATGTTGCCTTGGCCTCCAAATTCCCCAGATCTCAATCTGATTGAGTATCTGTGGGAAGTACTGGATCAACAAATCCAATCCGTGGAGGTCTCACCTTGCAACTTACACAACTTAATGGATCTGCTGCTAATGTATTGGAGCCAGATACCACAGGATATATTCAGAGGTCTTGTGGAGTCCATGACTCGATGCATCAAAGATGTTTTGGCAGCACGAGGGGGCCCTATACGATAATAGGCAACTGTTTTTAATGTTGTGGCTGATAAGGCTGATTCATAGTACTCAACATTTGTGGTCTCCCCCTTTTCTTTCTCACATTGGTGCTATGGAAATGCAACGATAATATATATACCCTGATAGAGCACATTTAGAGTAATTCTGCTTTATTGTCCAGTGAATAGCAAGTTCATGTCAACATTTCAGTTCAAGATAATTGACATGTTGCCTCTATCGTGGAAACACTCCTGCTGGTGTGACCATTATGCAAAATTCTACTGTTAGAAATATAAAGCAACTAATTGATATACCATAGTATATGAATGCAAGTAATCTACACAGGCAGTTTAATTCACTAAAGTAAGAATTCAAAGTGAATTTTAAATTCAGGTTAAAAAATAGCCAGACTGGAAACATTCTCTAAATCAGCTATGCGTTCCATTTCAGCTACTTTTGCCTTAAATTAAAAATTCACTTTGAATTAACTTTAAATACTCACTTTAGTGATTAACCCTCTGAAGTGCTTCATAACACAGAGCCGCTCAGGTAAAAGATTAATATCGTGTATAGCATTCAAAATGAAGAACAGATTTGAGTTTCAATTTTTATTTCCCTTTTAAAACTTTTGATATTCTCATAGATTTACATTAAACATAAACATTTTTAGAATATCTTATAGAAAAGGTTGGACACTGCGCCCAACTTACACCTCTACTGCCTTACATCATTCTAGCAAAGTCTCGCTTTCCATTTCCCCGTGACGTTCCTATATGTTACTTTCAATCACAATAACGGTAATGACAATAAAAGTGCTATACATTTTTTTTAGGAATAGTAAAAATATAGATTTTACTTTTGGTACACATAAATTCCTAAGTGAAAGAAAACATGCAAAATAAATTAACAGCGGACAATCTAAGACATGTCCGCATTGTTTTATAACTTAATCGTGTGCTTCACATCTAGCAAGAGGGATTTGGCAGGCTGCCATATGTCTAAAGACCCTCTGCATCAATTTTTATGATGTTGCCTTCTCTGCTTTTCTAGAATGACAATAAAAAGCTTTCACAGCTTCATTACCAACTGTTCATTATTTGCATGCGCTATGTCATGCTTTCTATTCATTCTAATTATACATATAAAGTTGTGCATATTTCTTTTATTTTCTATTTACAGTTATTAAACACAAAAGAAAAACTGTAAGATTGCGTTAATCCTATAACCAAAGCATGACATCGGCTCCTTCAATAAGACAGAATCATGTTGCTACTGTTCAGAACACGGTCAACTTTGTATTTCATTAATTAAATTTGGCTATCTTTAGTATTCTATTTATTTGTTTATCGGTTCCAATTCTTCAATGAAGAGTAATGCGCAATTAGACAATAGTCTGCATTTCTTACTTGTCCTACAGGTAACTTTTTAATGTCAACGTCTCTGAGATATATTATATGGTAATACAGAGAGAACTAGAAGATGCTTTAACAATGTATGCAGTGGCGTACATACTGCGGTCGCAGGGGTCGCAGCTGTTACCGGGCCCGTCACTCCAAGGGGCCCGGCCGCCCTGCGGACCCCCGCGACCGGGTGCCAGCTGCTACATTTTGCGGCCCCGGCCCAAGCGAGAAACCACCGGGGCCACATGTTAAGGGGTCCATCGGGTGGCCCTTTATGTAGTCTATGGAATGTATGCTATCTACAGGGCCATAATAATAACTCATATGCCGATAGATTGAGAGAGAACATGAACAATTAGTAATTAGGAAAGAACTTAACAAATATGTTGTAAAAAATATCCTGGGTTTCTCTAGCAAGCATTTAAACGTGGTGCTACCAAATCACACACATAATACAACTGGAACACTCTATGAAAGCAGGTCCTACACATCAGTTTCCAATTGCTGCTGTAAGTTGTATGTTTTTTTTAAATAAAATGTTTTACCATTACAATTATTCTGGTGTGTATTGTATCACTGTATTAAAAAAGATAACATGATACCTAGTGTCTTTATCCAACCAGCACCTTCATTCTCATATCCCTGCTTCCTAAGATGATTACTTTACTAACCTGACCATTTATGCCAATTCTATGAGGGTGCTAAGGGGTTTCTGTAGTTGTGTGCACGTATATTTACGTTTGCAGGGGAACCTTAGCCTCCCCAAACTTTTAATTACAGAATAAATAGATAGATAGATAATCATCTTAAAGAAAAATTATATTGATAAAAAATATCCAGATTATTTCCACTAGCAAAAAATATGATTGGAGATACATATGTTCCTATATCCTATTGCACAACTCTGCTTAATATGTTGGTGGTTTATGAATAAAATAATAATATGTCAACTTGGGAGGCATGAAAGCGTCAAAGACATCTTGTGTTGGGATCTCCCCAGACAGCGCACAAAGATAAATCAACTCAGAGACTCAAAAGAAATTTTACATTGCCCTTCTGAGAACTCTTCAGAAAATATATGATGTCACTTCAAAGAGAAATCTAACAAACAAAGACAAATGCTCACCATGCCTTTTTATCAATGGAAAATAACTGTGACAGGGCAAAGTGTTGGATTCACAATGATATAAGAAAAAGCATAACAATGTGAGAAATCAGATAGGCTAAACTGATCTTTAAAATAAAATAAAATAAAATGTTATTGGAACATAATCTAACTAGGGATAGAGAAGCAGTAACTTTTAAAATGTAAATATTCATTATTATAAATAATATTCTTTTTAATGTGCAATGTAACTACTACACTTTTGCGCAATGAAAAATTCAGTTTGGCTGAACCATTTTATAAAAAAAAAAAACTAAAAAAACGTAATTTGGTTCAAAACCTCCAACACTTATTCATGTGGAGGTTTGGCTCGTTTGAATATCATCTTTGGAAAAGATTCAGGGAAACATTTGGACAAACCAAAAAGGGAGCAAAAATTTGCAGATCAGAATATTGCAAAATATTCCCATAATATACATTTCCCCACTGTTTGGTTCACAGATTAAGTGAGAAAAAGGAGGAATAATAATAATAAAAAAAAATATATATATATATATGTATACACACACTGGCAGAACTTCAAATACCAATTCAGAGAAACATATTCAGCTAGTTGTTTGCTGAATTATATGTCCGTATGGCTCTTTGGAGATCACAAATTCAGCCAAAAAGTTGATAGGCCAAAATTTGAATGAATTGCAATTTGGCCAAAACCAAATGCACAAGTATTGTAACTACATAAACAAAAACATTAGATACAACTATTGAAAACATGAAGTTCTGATGACTTTTATCAGAGGGTGCTCTCGATTGTAGCATGAAGAAAGAAAAAAATAAATAACACTATATGTACATTTCACTGTATTTCTCTATAGTATTTCCTAATTCTTTATTTTTTATCCTAACTATTGTGAACTTCATTATATGTTTTTGCACTTTCATGTAAAGCTATCCCCGTGACAATACTCTACTCACATTTGTTTACTACACTCTATAAACACACAGTGATTGGTGGCTATGCGAGCTATGGAAGTCACAAATAACTCAACAGTATTCAGAAGTGCTACATTTAAAAACATATTTCAGTAGTATGAATAAATGTCCTTGTTTGTGTGATTTTTTTTCTTATTGCATTCCTGCTACTTCTTTTTTCTTTTTTTTATATATATATTTTTTCTCCTAAATGTGCCATTATTACTTAGTTATCCTGTCACTTTCATTTGTTATTTTTGAAGAATGTGTACTGTGGGAGAACCAAGTATCTGAAGGAGAGGAATTAAGCTCTGGTTCAAGAGGTTAAGTCATTGAAGAATGGCGATAGTAATGAGCATTCATTGAAGTACAGGAAGAGAAAGTGTTGTCACAGTTGGGGAAACAATAGCACTATGTATTGCAAATATGTTGAGACAAATTGTTTTCAGATTCGAATCTTGAACTGTATTACCATCGGAAGGTCATAATTTGTAAGTAAGGATTTATTTCACTTTCACGCAAGCCCATGGTATATTTGTTATTATTACCTACTTAAATTGCAGTTTTTATGAAATATAGAAGAATGTAAAGCTGAGTTTATCTTGCCAAGAGTTGAGAAGGTGGTATAATAACCACTGAGCTCTTTCACCTTCACTTGAGAGCTGGTTCAGTGCAGACCAACGTAAATGGGTGGATACGCCAGCAGGTAGGCCAGACGGCAGCCTACAAATACGTCTCTGCTGGGTTGTCCTTTGCTCATGCTACAAAAGTGCATTTTTTATATTCCTTGGTGAGGACCACTCTTTATTTTTAATGGCAACAATTGTCATTTTATTTAAAATAGTAAGGGAGGGAGTGAGGGGAGATGTCCTAATTGGCTCTTAAATGCCACCACTAGCGTGTATAAAAAATGAAACAAAGCTACCATCTAGGAGGGCAGGAATTCATGCCATAAGTCAGTTCAGCTCAGCAGAAAAAAAATCAGACATACCAATATGGTGTGAAACTAGTCCAGTCAGTGACCGCACTATATCGACATAATATAATACCGTTTGTAAATTTTGCAGTACACTGATAACTCAAGTAGGAAAAAGTAACCAATAGAGGGAAACATAAGAGGAGCAATAAAAAAACTACTTTATTTATATAGAATATAGTTATTTATTATATAATATATCAACATATATTTTCTTATTTAACCTTTTTTCTCCTCTATTGCTCACTTTGCAATGCCATAAATCACTTTCTTTCTAACAATCATCTCTTTTTTTGGTGCCACAGACAGAATTCATAATTACAAATTGAACATGTGTGGTCATTGCATGGCTCATTTGGTTCATGATTCAGGTACATTTCAGCTCATAGTTGAGGAATTCAGTCGGTCATCCGATTGGCCAAAATTGAGATGAACTGTAGTATGGACCGAAATGAATCTCCAAGTCTGAGATACAAAATACAGAACTGCGCCAGTCTGTAGTGATACTTACTTGATGCTGAGCAGTTCCCCTCTAGCCGCATGGGCCGACCTATTCATGCTGGAAGCCTGTAAGGGAGAAATATACTTACTCATTTGGCGCCGGCGAATAGCTCCTCCGAATTCACCATTGCCAAGCCTTTGATCTCTGCACACAGACATTCGAACGCTGTCTGCTCCAAGTGCGCATCCTTAAATAGATTTGAAATGTATGATGTTACGTCTGCCCTTAACCCCTTAAGGACCAAGCTTCTGGAATAAAAGGGAATCATGACGTGTCACACATGTCATGTGTCCTTAAGGGGTTAAAGAGACCCACATCATCTAGGCGACCCTATGCTGTTTGGAGTCGCAAAGATGACATGGACCAATTAGAACAAATATGAACCTATTTAAATCCTGTTTAGGCCCTTACTCATTGCCCTATTGTGGTTTCTGTTTGGTTACACATTTAGTGCTTCAAGCAACTTTCTTATGAATTTCTGTTATAGACCTTGGCTTTGTTTTGACTTTGAGAACTTCTGGTATCCTGACCTGGCTTGTAGATTGTCCTGTGCATTTCTAGATTCCTGACCCGTCTTGTTTCTTGTTTATTCCGTATTTCTGTTTTCCTAACCTCATCTAGTCTTGACTTTGATTTTATCTTTTATTTTTTTGAATATTATCCCTTAATAGCCCTCCAAATATTTTCCCAGTCACAGAAGTTAAGCTCACAGGTCTATAATTTCCAGGCAAGGATTTTGAACCCTTTTTAAATATAGGGACGACATCTGCCTTCCTCCAATCCTCTGGTACAATACCTAAAACAAAAGAATCTTGAAAGATTAAGAGGTTCACTTATTTTCCCACTTAGCTCCTTAAGTACTCGTGGGTGAATACCGTCAAGCCCCGGAGCTTTATTTACATAAATTTTCTTTAACTGCTGAAACACCTTGTCTCGAGTCATCCAATCACTAATTATCTGCAAGTTTTTTGCAGCAATCATTTGCATATCTCTTGCCATGGGATCCTCATTAATATAAGGTACCTTAACAATCACTCATTTTGGGCATATAAGTCCCTAATACGTCACATTGAAGACATGACCCCGATTTGGCCAAGGTTATTGAAACAATAAGAAACATATTTTACTTTAACAGAGTGTGCTATTTATAGAAACATAAGGAGGTTATAGTAAGCTTTTGCTGCTTTTACAAAAGATTTATTTTTTTGAGTATTGCGACTTACCAAAATCTATTTGTTAACAGAGGTGATTGAATAGCAAGACACAAATGAAATCACAGTCAGTACTTTCTTCTTCCTCGGGTGGGCATTGAATCAAGCCCCTGGAGGGAAATATAATAGCACAAACACTAACAGAGTTTATATCCAAGCACTTAGTGGATATCAACATGGATATTTGGCCTTAATCAGTATTTTGTGGTTTCCTTTAACTTCTAATGCATTTACTATATATCAAGACACAATTGACTTCTTCCTGCAATGTAACCTAAAGATGTCTTTGAGATTGTAGGAGAAACACTTGTTATGGAAATATTTTCTATAGAACAATCGCAAAACTAAAGCAGAAGAGCAGAAGTAATATTTACAAAAAAAAAAACTAAAAATAATAAATGCTGTGTTGCAGTGAATGTGTCTAATACATTCTTAGGGAACTATATTAAATATATTTGCATGCAAAATACCTGGACACATTATTGCATGTGAAAAATCCTATACAGACGTGTACTCATGCAGACATGTATAGGTAACACATCATACCAAGAGCAAGTAGATATTATTAAAAGAAATGGCCAAGTGTAAATTGCATATTATTACTATACTGCAGAATTTTGGGTGATGGAAAAAAGAAGCATTAATATCAATTTTAGCTTTCTTATGTGATAGTAAAGTTCATAGGTTCCAAAGTGTGAATTTAGTCACCTGAAACAATAATGGGCATTTTGCTTATTTTACACTTGGTATGAATCCATATTCCAAAGACAAAAAAAGTCAGGCCTTCCCCTCCTCTGTAGTATTCTAATTAAACTTCATGTTCTTTTTTTTAGATGGACTGGCTCCACACATTCCATAATATGGAATTATTGGTGAAACAAATGTCTTAAAACTGAGAAATCGTGTATATCTCCATTTTGGACCTTCCCTTTCAGTATACAATCAAATTGATGCGAAAATATACCTCCTTGCATTGCCCACTCTCCCTGGATAATGTCTTGTTCTATCTCAGGAGCCGCAACACCAAAATAAATATCAAAGAGATTTATTCCACCTGTGTGGAACTGCCAATGTTTTGACCCGACTTACTGGTGGAAACGTTGCTGATTCCGCACAGGTTGAATAAATCTCTTTGATAATTATTTTTGTGTTACAGTTACTTGTTGCTTTTCTACTCCATACGAGGTGATTGGAATGATACCTTGGAGATCTGCACCCAAATTTCTAGTGAAATACTGGACCTCACTATTGTTTGTTTTGTACTTTTTATCTCATAAACGTACTATCTCAGCTTTTCCCCACTCGAGAGGTTCACTTGGTTGTCTGTCTATCTATCTGTCTATCTATCTAAATATATATCTATATTAAAAATGTCTCCTAAGAACAATATATTAAAAAAAATTGTTACCATATATTTGAAATATTAGATATTTAGTTCACCTCCTAGAATGTAATACATTTTATATTCAATTGTATATTGCTGTAGAATACTATAGAAATGTCTTCTTTATCAACCTAGTTTTCTTCCTTTATAACCACGTTTTATTGCAATCTTTTCTCGTCTACAGGTAATTGCTTTGATGTCCATCTACTGTGTCCAAAAACCAGTTTCAAACTGTATTATTTAATGAAAATGATAATCGCCTCAGCATTCTTCTTCCTTCTCAGAAAATCAGCTAGAAGCTTCATTGTTTAATTAATTTGGTGATTGTCTCAACATCCTTCTACTTTCTCTTAATACTCTCCTCTATGTTTTATTTAAATAATCTGTTCAGTGCCTGATTGAATCTCCTTTATTTCTTAATGCTTCACTGCTCCTCAAATGTATTCATCATGGCTGTGGCGTTAGAACGATTGTGAGGGCCCCCCCTATAAAGATTATTAAGTGTGCCTCCATACTAGTTGTGATAATGAGACATTCTATTATTAAAATACCTCCATGTTAAAACTCTTCTTTGGTGTATTAAATCTTATGTGCTCAACAGATTAAAGTGTAATTATAAGTGTGCACAGTGCAGTTAATTTTGGGGTCTGGTGAAGTTATTTTTAATAATCCAGCAAAGTAAAAGTGTTTCTTTTTTTTTTTAAATGAATTTCCAGCAATTTGTTTTAGTTCCGATGACTCAGAAGAGCAGACATGGATCTAAATGTGGTATAATGACAAAATGGCCACCCTTCATTGAGTGCATGACCACACCCATCACACCCCTTCTATATGATTATAAGTATAATACTGAAACCGAGCCTTCTACTTTATTCAGTCGCTGTGTGACAGTTGAAGTTAAGATTTTGAATGCCTCACAGTTTTATATTAATACTGCAATAAGAGTTTTTTTTTTTCTAAACTTAACTAAAATTGAGAAAATATAATGTATGTAGCTAGACTGTGACAAGTTATATATATATATACACATGGTATGACCCACACAGCAGCTAGTTTTTAGAGCAGGGCTGCCCAATAGGTAGATCCCCAGACGTTATAGAACTAAAACTCCCATGATGCTCTGCAATCCTAAAGGCATTCTGAAGGCATGCAAAGCATCATGGGAGTTGTAGTTCTACAACATCCTGGGCAGCCCTGCTTTAGGGTCTGATCGTGCATTTAATAATAACCAGAATTGTCACTTTTTAAGTGAATTTTCATTTAAGTTAATGCTCAGAACTGATAAACATAAGCAACCAATAAAAAAAATAAAAAAAAATAAAATCTGACATTGTTCATGATATTTAGCAATGTCTGGATTTTGTAATTCAGGCCAAATTTGATCCACTGGTAGGCTGAAACCTAGACTTAATGTTACCAATGCAGGCCTGCAAAAAAACAAAACAAAATTATTTTCCCACTGACTGCTAGATAATATAGATTTAAAAAAACACTTTGTGGCATGATGGTTATTTACATGGTGACTGGTCTGTGCTTGCTAGCCAGCCACCACAATCAAAAGTAAAATTAAATTAGTAAGTAAATAAGTAAATGAATGAATTAACAAATAAGTGGGGGCATGTACACTAAATATTTAAACATAGCAACTGGGCAGCCATTGCTACCCAGTCACTAGAAAGGCCTCATCTCATGAACAACATGTGGGGGACTTTTAAATATTAAATGGGAGGAGGACAGATTATTGCCCACCCAACCTATCCTCATGCCTGGGTGGGGATATATGATAAAATAAACTGGGGGGGAGGGGAGGGCAATCCTTATTTCTATCCCTGCCCCCACCCATGATCAGTTGGTGGGAACTATTATAATATTCATGGGGAAGGACTGTCACATAATATCCTCTCCTTGGCTCCCACACATTGGCGTTGGGTGGTGAATTAATATTAGAGGGGGGATGACCTAATGATGTCCCCCATCAGCCCCATATGTGAGTGTGTGCTTTAGACTACACCAGGGGAGGTGGACATGCTGTTTTCCAGACGTTAATTTTTGACACTATGCAATATGAGAAGAGCACTATGATTGGTTGGCTCTGACAGGTAAGTCTTGAGAAAACTAAAACCAAAAATCTCCTTTTGGGAGAATGTGTGCTACAACAGATGTGTGGTGAAAATTATGTATAGCTGCTCTGTACATTGATTACCCTTTATTCTGCATGCAATTAATAAATAAAAAAATAAAAAAAGAGTATGGTATATAATTAATATATACCTCAAGTGGAGCGCAATAAATGTTGAGGAATTCCTTCACAGAATCTTGATTGGATCGTATACGTCGCATACAAATATGAAAAATAAAAATATATAATATAGTGCAGATTTTAGAACACTTGTGATACAATATCGAAACTGGGATACAGCTGAGTATCTAAGATAAAAATATAACAAATAATAGAGCAACACTGTTGAAAGTCAAAGAATGGTGCCCTCACTAATTGTGGAACTCACAGACTACAAATGTTTATGGCGCCTTAAGGTTTTTAAGTCTTGAGAAAAGAATCACTAGGTTTTCACTCCTGAATATTATAATTAGGGCTCCCACCTACCGCATGTCAGGTAAGGGCATAGGGAGATGTTAGCCCTCTGTAATATGGAGGTCTTAATGACACCCATTGGCTTTTTTTCAAACTATTTAATATGTGGACTAATTATAATATAATTAACCCTTGCAGGATTATTTAGCTATTTCAGATGAGAAATAATACTTAAAATTATAGTTCGGTTGCATGAAAGCAAACGAACGATAAATTGCAAATGTGCATCCTCCTGGATGCATTAGCGGTCCCAAATGTTATTAAAACAGCTGCTTTGTGACGCCTATTTATTGTATAGGTTTTGGATGCAAAGCACAGACTTTATTCCAGACACTAATGCATTTACGGGATTCCTGCAGATGCGTTTGGGCTGACCGCATTTGGCTTTAGTAAATATGTGAATTGCCAATGTGGTTGGAATTCAGTAATTTTCACCAGATTGAAAATGCGGTGTTTAATGAAAAACCCTGTGAAGCTCACGTGGCAGCAAGAGGCCTACAAGGTTTTACATATTTATAGCTAACCAGAAAACTTTCATAAATACTTTTCTGATGGGGCCAACAATGCAACTCACTACATAAAGATGTTTATGCCATTTTTTGATGAATTATATCAAATGAACACGAACAAGTCTTTTTTGCATAATTTATTCCATCTCAGAGATAATCTGTCCCTAACATTTTAATACTCCTTGAGTATTCCCA
The DNA here is from genome assembly GCF_036172605.1 of Pelobates fuscus. Taxonomy (NCBI): domain Eukaryota; kingdom Metazoa; phylum Chordata; class Amphibia; order Anura; family Pelobatidae; genus Pelobates; species Pelobates fuscus. Next base: position 64,967,176 of record NC_086320.1, on the reverse strand, counting down.
CCTTAGACCGTATAAGTAAAATATGATAATAGTAATGGCAGCATATATTAGAGCGGGCTAAAAGAGCTGTTACCTAAAGTATACCTGGCACAATTTTACCTGTCCCATTCAAAATCCGTATTATTTAGCAGTTAGTGCCAATAATATCCTTAGATTAAAATTGTGCAGTCAAAGTCAAATATTAAGGTTTTCATGTTTCTTAATTCCTAAAATAAAATAAAATGCATTCATTTACTTTCAAATGGCATTTTCCCAGGGGCGGAGCTAGGTCCCGACATAAACTGTCACAAGTCCGCAGAGCTCCGTGTTGGCGAGCTATAATTTCCCAAATAACGGCGGATCAGGGGACACCCCAACCCACTGCAAAGCCCACAGGTGCTACTGCTTATGAAAAGATGGGCAAGAGAAATAAAAAGCCTAGTCTGGATCACCCCAGATTTACCTCCGATATCAGGGATTTGCTGCGGAGGCCACATGGTGAGAGCTGGCCCAATATGGCGGCGGTCCTCAACAACTTTTCAGACGACTAGAGGGGACTCACTTCTCCACAGCATGGAAGACCTAGGCTATAAGGGCCCATCCAAGCCTTCTCCACTGATAGAAGCCACCTTTCCTCCTGTCACAACTGCAATTCGAATCAGTCTGCTGGCAGATCTCAAGCAATCACTCTCTGCTGAAATCTCGCAGGAGAGGGAGGATGTCAAAGGGTTCTCTGCATGCATGGCAGCAGTGGTACAGACCACAGACACACATAGCACACAGATATGAGAGCTGCAGAAACAGGTTCAGATAGTGCTCTCAATAAAATAGTAAAAGTTGTATAAAATTAATCAGAATTATACTCACAAGAGTAGAGCAGGCTCTCTGCTCTATGATGATAGCGTTGGTGGTATGATCCCCACCTGGGATATTCTTGAGAGTAGAGATGATAAAGATGATAAAAAATGATGATAAAAATGCCAGGAAGTATAAACTGTTTTTACTCCATTTGAAAAAGCCTATATTGGTGAAACATGTTATGGATATTACTTTGCATTTTATTTAATGTACCGTATATACTCGAGTATAAGCCGACCCGAATATAAGCCGAGGCCCCTAATTTTACCCCAAAAAACTGGGAAAACCTATTGACTCGAGTATAAGACTAGGGTGGGAAATGCAGCAGCTACTGGTACATTTCTAAATAAAATTAGATCCTAAAAAAAATATATTAATTGAATATTTATTTACAGTGTGTGTGTATAATGAATGCAGTGTGTGTATAATGAATGCAGCGTGTGCGTATGAGTGCAGCGTGTGCGTATGAGTGCAGCGTGTGCGTATAAGTGCAGCGTGTGCGTATGAGTGCAGCGTGTGCGTATGAGTGCAGCGTGTGCGTATGAGTGCAGCGTGTGTATGAGTGCAGCGTGTGTATGAGTGCAGTGGGTATGAGTGCAGTGTGTGTGTGTATGAATGCAGTGTGTGTATGAGTACAGTGTGTGTATGAATGCAGTGTGTGTGTGTATGAATGCAGTGTGTGTGTGTATGAGTACAATGTGTGTGTGTATGAGTACAATGTGTGTGTGTATGAATGCAGTGTGTGTGTGTATGAATGCAGTGTGTGTGTGTATGAATGCAGTGTGTGTGTGCATGAGTACAATGTGTGTGTGTATGAATGCAGTGTGTGTGTGTATGAGTGCAGTGTGTGTGCATGAATGCAGTGTGTATGAATGCAGTGTGTATGAATGCAGTGTGTGTATGAATGCAGTGTGTGTGTGTGTGTGTGTGTGTGTGTTGCAGAGCTTTGGTGGGAGGTGGGCAATTTTATTAATATTTTTTAAATCATTTTAATATTTTTTTATTATTATTGCTTATTATTATTTTTTATTTAATTTAATGATTTTTTATTTTATTATTATTATATATATTTTTTTCGCCCCCCCTCCCTGCTTGATACATGGCAGGGAGGGGGGCTCTCCTTCCCTGGTGGTCCAGTGGCATTGGCAGTTCAGTGGGGAGAAGGGGGGGCTGGCAGAGCTGTAACTTACCTTTCCTGCAGCTCCTGTCAGCTCTCTCCTCCTCCGCGCCGTCCGTGCAGCTCCCTCTGTCAGCTCCCAGTGTAAGTCTTGCGAGAGCTGCAGCTCTCGCGAGATTTACACTGGGAGCTGACCGAGGTGCTGAACGGACGGCGCGGAGGAGGAGAGAGCTGACAGGAGCTGCAGGAAAGGTAAGTTACAGCTCTGCCAGCCCCCCTCTCCCCCAGTCTGTATTATGGCAATGCAAATTGCCATAATACAGACTATTGACTCGAGTATAAGCCGAGTTGGGGTTTTTCAGCACAAAAAATGTGCTGAAAAACTCGGCTTATACTCGAGTATATACGGTAAGTAAAATTCTGATTAATTTTATACAACTTTTACTATTTTATTGACAGCACTATCTGTGGCTATTTTTTATTCTCTTTCTGAGTACCTGGACACCCATCTGCTGTGAACGACCCTCACCATATGCCATAAGTGGGCATTGTACCGCTGTATGCGATATACACTAGAGCTGGTCATAGCTCTGTTACATGTGAGAACAACATCATTATTATTCACATACTGTCACATTAAGCTTTTAAATATTGCACTATTAGGTTACCTCTTTCTCTGTCCACATACGGAGACTAAAGACACTCAGATCTACCACTATCCCACAAGCATAAAGAGCTTAACAGCTGCATCTACCTCCTGATAAGAAACATCTTATATGTGACAATTTGTATTGTTGGGACAAGACTATTTAGTGCTACCTGTTCAATTTTATGTGGCGCAGCCCTTCTTGCTCTTTTGTTTTCCTGTGTGTTATTTTGAAGGGTTGAGAGGGATCCCCTTCTTAAGGTGGCTGCCTTATTGTTTATTATTTTCTGTTATTAACCACCAATGGCCTAAAGTACAGATGGGGATCTCCTCGCTACCTTACTATACAGCACCAGAACACAGAGTACAAGGTTTTAGATGCCTCCAAAAGATGCCTATATAAACTGGGCTTCGGTATCAGCCCCCAGACCACCACCACTACTATCTGGGATCCTGTTAACCCCTTAAGGACCAAACTTCTGGAATAAAAGGGAATCATGACATGTCACACATGTCATGTGTCCTTAAGGGGTTAAAATTGTTTCTTTTGTTACTGCGACCCATGTGCAATGAATGCAACGAATACACGACTCTCTGTATTTCTTTTTGATAGGGCATGCCCTCTGTATTATTTGAATTTTTCTGTTGGCATTTTTATTTTAAATTCTTTATTTTTATTGTGCATGAGGTAACAACAGGCTTGTAGAGCCACAACAGCTGCTACAGGCTTTTTCATAACATTTTAGTATTTTAAAGTGTGGCAGATTAAACAGCACATTTTACTTTTAGGAAAACATGAGAGTAACTAACTACATAACATCGACGAGTTGGTTTAGACATGCTAAGCTAGACAAGTTTATGAGGAGTTAGGTCACGTTTACAATTATGTTAACTACATGACTTTGCATTCCTGAGGGGGTCAAACAGGTATTCTTATGCATTATTTACAACTGCTTGGGTGCTCGCTTTAATTAAGGATCCAGAGGAGCCTGGCAGGAAAGGGGGGCCAAGGGATAGACACAGAGTGGAAGGGGTGTCATAGTATCAGATTATCAACGTTATGGTTCAAACATAGCTTTAGGTTATACAGTACAGTAAATTCTCAGGTGATTTGCTTCAGGGATGTAAATTACTGACTATGATGGTCCAATAGGCAATCCAGTTCGCAGGTGACCGCAAGGCTGGCATAAACGTAGAAAGTAAAACTAAAATGGGCGGTAAGAAAGTAAACAAAGAGAGTCCCCAGGGTCCTAAGTAGTGCTGCCGTCAGCCGATGCCTTGCGGGGCAACAATGACGTCCCGGTATGGTGCTCTGTGTCTCGCTTTCGGTGATCCGAGAGAGCAGGCAGGAACAGCTGTGTCTTCCGTGAGGTGGTGTGGGTCGTACGTTGGGTAAGTCATAGTCCCGGTCATAGGTCGTACTTTTGGCTGTAGTTGTGAGCCGCTGTGGGTCTGCTGCAAGTGCTCTGGGGTCGCTGCTTTTTCTGGCTTTACCGGTCGGCCATATTGTGCTAAGATTCTCCGGGGTTGTGGTATCGCCATTGTTTGTAGGCAGTGTGGCCTTTGCTGTTTGCAAGCTTGCGTTGCCTTCTTTCGGGTTCTTGCTCCCGTACCACGTTTATCCCTAGTGTGTCTCCGAGCAGCAGCCTGTAATTCAGCCTCTCTCCGTTGCCTGGGCGCCTTGGTAGGGGAGTTCGGGAGAACTTCCATGCCCCTTTCCCTGGCCTTCTGTACCCGACCCCTTGGTGTGCCGTCGGGTGTTGTTGCCGGTTCCGGGGGTCTCTGAAGTGCCTCCAGCTTGGCCCAGAATGCTTCAAAAATCTTGTTGAGTCTGAGCTCGGTTTCGCTGGCGGCGGTGCAGGAAATGGTGGTAAGCGAAGCGTCCGCCATATTTTGGGCCTTAGGTGTGCCGCCCAGACCTTGTGGTCGTTCTGTGTGTGGTCGGCTTGTCCGCGGGCTCTTGTGAGGGTGACCCGGGATAACCCCCGCCGGGCCATGGGGGGGGGAACGAGGGCTCCTGGCCATGTTTCCAGTCGCTTTTGGTGGCAGGAGAGCGGCCGCCTCTCCCGCGCTTGCCATGCTTGGAGGACGTTTCGTGCTATCGGGTGTACGTCTCATGGGATGTCGCTTGACAGGTATCTGTGTATTCCTCTCGTCGTGCCCCTACACCGGGTAACCTTTAGTTTTAGTTTAGTTGCTTATTTTCCTTTTTATTTCGTTTAATGTGGTCCCCTGTGCCGGAGCTCTGGAGGCACGCGTCCTCTCTGCTCCACGGTCAGGCCCCGCCCCCTGTTGGCATTTTTAAAGATGTTCTACCTTCCCTACACCTTGTAAAGGTCACATTTCTTGGAACAGTCTAAGCTGAGGCCGGGAGAACCCCAGCTATTTTAGCTCCATTTAACACCAAACCCCCGCAACTCCAATCACCACATTGCACTAACCAATAATGTGGAGCTGCTATTCATAACATGTCTTCCCTTCGAATGTAAATTAATTCTCTTTCAGAATCTACCTTAACCTCTAATGTGTCACTTTAAATGCTCTATTATCTCATATGTTTGCATACAACTCATGTTTACTCCTTAAAAAAAACAAAAAAAAACAGTCTGACCAATTACTTTCATTACGATGTTCTTACGTTAAACACCTCATTGTATTCCCTTAATTTTGCTTACCACTGTAGTCTTTTTTGTCTGACTGTGGAACAAATAAAGAATTGAATTAAAAAAATTGCATTTTCACTCTACAACCAAAAATATTTAGCAAATCGCGTAGCGTACACCTACAACCATGTTTTCACATTATCAGTTTCAATTCTTTTCAAGGTACTAAAACAAACAAGTCGATAACATCAATAAATCATTATGAATAATACATTGTTTTATTGTTGTTTGTATTAAATGTTTATACCAGTTGAAAATATCCAACATGGGATGAATTATACCTTTTTAGCGTCAACTAAAAATTATGTTTTTTTTTTGTATTTAGTTTTTTAGAAACAGAATTATACACTTTAGTCGAAACACAATACTTGAATAAAGACAGTATACTGCTGTTTAAGTAGCACTAGAGAGAAATATGTTGCCAATTCTTCCAAACACTAAACTCCTACTGCTCCTGTGAATTGCCTAAATAATAACACAGTTGTGAAGTACAGTATAACAACGGAGGGGTCATGCATCAATAAAAATCAACAGAAATCAATCAGCACGTCCCCAATTTGAGCTGGAAAATTGCCAAGTTAAATCTAATGTTTTCTCAAACTAGTGATAAAGGTTATGGGAAACACATTGCTAGTTGGCTAAATGGGTTTCTGGCTTTTCCTCTGTGGTGGTAATCTTGATTATTATATCCTTGGGCTGTCAGTTGTATGAAATATTTGAAACCATTGCATCCAGCAAACTTCTATAAAAGACTTTAAATTAGATAAGCTTTAGCATTCGTAGCTGTTGAGACTTTTTATACTGTTTTTTTTTTTTGTTTTGTTTTTCTGCTGCCTATGTGCATAAGTCTCTAAAATTGTATGTTTGTAGGAAAGTTAGTTTGGAGTAACATATTTTAAAATAAAATACCCCTTAAAGTGTAAGACATTTTTGAAATAAAATAAAAATGCATTTTGTAAGCTTGAAGTGGAACATGTGTAATAATTGTAATAATGATCATTACAATAATATTAACACCATTCATTAATATTAATTTATAATCATTAATAATAATCAGAATAATATGCATTATAAGAACTAATACTTGTACAGCCTGACAGCAGTCGAGAGCAGAAGTGTGAACTCTGTGCCCATTGGCTAATTAATGCATCTTTTTCCACGGTGACTTACCTCAAATCAAGACAACGTTGACTTTCCAGCCCATTTACATTGCTGCCTAGGAATACCACTAGTGGCAGTCAGTCAGACTTATTTTAGAGGTGCTTCCTGGGTCAGTGCTGCATTAATTGGCCAGCACAGCATTTGGCTCCACTCCCCCACTCCGCCTCTGTGGTTGAAATGATCAGAATTGACAATCTCAGCCAGTGCAATGCTTCCCTATGGGAAAGCATTTGATTGGCTGAGATCATCAGTTTTGTTGATCTCAGCCAAGGAGGTGGATCGGGGCTGGGCTAATGCCTGCGGATCCATACGGTACTGGAATAAAAATATGTTTTCTAAATTTTTACCAGGGAGCTAACATGTTTTTTTTTTTTAACATGTTTGCATGTTTGTATCCCTGACCCTATAGTGTTTATTTAAAGAACTTATATATAATAGATATTTAAATTATACTCAACTCCCTGAAGAGAAGCTGTATCATACAGCAAAACAATATTAACTTGATTGACATACCTTGACACAGACTCAAAAAATCTTGTCAAACGCAGAAATCGTGTTAGACCTAAGAAACAATTTTACTTATTGTAATGCAAATGAACAGAATAAACAAATCCTATTTCCAAGTCAAAGCATGTCCATGAAATGAGTGGCCCAGGCAGCGAGCGGGCATATATGATTGTCATGTTGCAAATAAACAATAAATGTATGAGGTTATATATATAGTTCATTTTAGAATTCAAGAAGAGACAAACACTAACTATGGAATCTGTGCTCTAGACTGCAAGTTTCATGAATTATGAACCCATCTGATTTTTTTTTTGTAAACATAACATATGAACGCCAGTGGTAATTACATATACGGATAATATTCAAATATGTGGATAGACAGAGAAAAACCCTTTCATTCTCTACAGTAATCTGTAATGATAAACACATTTACATCATGTTAACTCGTGGAGGTAAAATTCCATTAATGTTAAAGCCAATTTCTTGGGGGGATTTTTAAAAAAAAAATGAAATTTTCAGAAGAGTACTCTTACAGACTGAATTTTATTACATTGAGAACATAAAATTAATTGTGTATAAAAGCCTTATGTTTAAAATAAAAGTTCAAATTCAGTAAGTAACAAACAAAATGTATTTTTTTTACTCTTTATTTTTTTATTTTTTGTTACTCCAAGGGCAGGACATGTTAAGAACACACAAACTATAAGGGACCTCTTTTGACAGTACACAAGGACAGGTAACCCCCTACAAAAAAAAACCAAACAATGATAAATTGAAGAAACCATGAACATAAGAAAATAATTTTTTCTTCTCTAATCCTCCTGCAGATTTATAGTCCCAAACAAAGAGAAAGCAATCATTTCAATTAAACAGAAGATCCAGACCCGCTTCAGGAGGTCCCCCATAGTCCTGTTCTATTAAAGTGCCTATTTCATGTTTGGGAGGTCCCACTTAATAAAGCCACTTTAATGAAACTAGATGGAAATACTGTATCTCCATGGCTGTCAAGTAGACAGCCAGGAGGGCTTACTCTTTCAGTACAAGAGAGCTATAGTCCTCTCGTAGTGAGTTTTCTCATAGGGAAGTATCAGATTGGGCAAGCGCAAATTACAACCTAAGTCACTTGGAGACCAATGTCATTGTTAGTCTCCGCATGGATGGAGAAAACTAATCGCTTCCTATGTGATAAAATGCAAAAAAAATCTGCATTATTTGTGACACTAGGAGGCGGACATATTCCATACTTTAAAAAATAATGAAATAAAAAAAAAAAAAATCTGTTTTTTTATTTTTTATTATTATTATTTTTTGGGGGGAGGGAGAGGGGAGTGTGTGTGTGGGGGTGGGGGTGGGGGTGGGGGGAAGGGGTATTCCCATATCTAGTAATACCTCCAAAATTCAAGTGTGTCGTTAGAAAGAAAAAAAACCTAAATCTTTTTCTTTTCAAAGTTTATTGCTTCTGTGCTAAGAAAAGTAATTAATTGTTCCTGCTTAAGGTTTCCACAAACAATTACCGTACTTATTTAATGTTTAGAAACGTATTTTAGTTGTGGGAACGCCTGGTTTTGGATTGTGGAAATCCCTGATTGGTTAAGGATGGGAGTTAATTTGTGACTTGATATAGATTCATGGTATTCTTAAAAATCGGGAAAATATTAGGTAGTGTATTAAGGTGAGTTAATGATCCCATAAAATAGTCAGAAGCAGTCCTATACACAGTTCTGTAAGCAAGAGTTAAGGTCAGGGATTAAGTAGATAATATCCAAATGTTTCCAAAATCATGGTCATGATTAACAGTTTATTTTCTCATGTATAAGAGAGCTTGGGCTCACACCTGTCTTACTGCTTAAACTGTTTGTTAATTGTTCAAATTAAACACCTGCAAAACCGAATAGTGTTTTTTTTCCCCTAGTTTGTGAGAAAAAAAAACCCACTGAGTGTCTACATATTTAACCATAAACTATGCAGCATTTTCAGATATGGAGAAATGAGGTTAAATTCATTTTGTTTGTGGTTCTCCCCAAAACCACATGTTGTTCATTTGCTAATATTGTTCTGGAATCCTTCCAACATGATTATCAGTCTTAAAGAAGAACTTTTACAATTCTGTCTTTCAGTTAGGTTTTAGGCTAGTGCACCAATATACAAGTATAGTAAAAAATAAGCACAAACTGACGAACAAAAAACTGTCTAATAATCTAATAATGGGGCTGAAGAGATAATGCACAATCGTTTTTTTTATTATTATTATTATTATTATTATTATTTACATTGTTTACCAGGCTGTCCTGGCACAACCAACAACTTCAATGCAAATGAGCTTAACTCCTTGGTGCTGTAAGTGTGAGTTGGCTTCCATTAAGTCCCCTATGCACACACCATACCAAGAGTACATGTGCTTATAAAGCACTTTACAAGCAGATGCCTCAGTGCAAATGAGCATTCTCAAAGCATCATGGAACAATTTCAGTGCCTGGACCCAAAAAACACTCTGATGTACTGCTTACCCTACTAAACATTTGAGTAGGGTTTATACAGGCCTCTCAACTGTCATGCTTTTGACAGGACCGTCCCTATTTTGGGACAGATGCAGGACACCAGGGAACTAAATTGCAATGGCGAAACAGTACCCACAATCAGGGATTGTTCAAACAAAAGTGGGACAGTTGGGAGGCCAGTATAATAGCTATTTAAATGTTTAGTGAGGTAGACCAGGCAGAGATTGTTTCAGCACCACTCTGGTGGTGGGGAATGTTCAGGAGGAAGCTGACAGCCTGACGTGCTTGACGCCAGTCTGGCATGCCCCTTCAATGGATGTGCTTGCCCACTTTCTGGGCCGACCACTCATTATGGGCATCACCCTCTGAAAGTCACAAAACCATGCCTCCCAAAATTGTGGTACTATGAGGGTATGAGAAGCTGTTAGTAACAGTGGCGTAGATAGACCTTTTTCTGCGAAGGGCACTCCCTGAGTTTGCCACCCCTCTCAGCTTGAACGTATCACAATGGCAACGCCATACCAGCAGCACTGTGAGGGATACAGAGAGCAGGGATATGACGTGACTCATATCACGTCCCCTCCACACAGCAGGTGAAATTTATTTTTGTAAGCAGTTGGAATGCATGGTGTATTTGTGTGTAGTATTGGTGTTGGAATGCAGTCGGGTATTTGTAAGCAGTGTTAGTGTTGGATTGCAGAGGTGTATTTGTGTGCAGTGTTGGCATTGGAATACCAGGATGTATATATTGCCACACACAGATATATACATATGCACACACTCAGAATCACATAGATACACACAGGGACGTATTAGCCGCGAGGCAAACAAGGCATTTGCCTTGGGCGGCATTTTCCAGGGGGCGGCAAAAAAAGCCGCCCCCAAATGCCCAGGGCAAATGCCTTGTTAGCCTTGCGGCTAACCGACATGCTGGTCGGGCTGATGGGTGGGCGGCACTGGCAGGCGGGCGGCTGGCGAGGGAGCACTTCCCCTGAGCTTTCTGGTCAGCTCCCTCGCGCATTGCAGATTGAGGCTGGGAGCCGGAATATGACGTCATATTCCGGCTCCCAGCCTCACTCTGCGGGTGACGCGCGAGGGAGCTGAGCAGAGAGCTCAGGGGAAGTGCTCCCTCACCAGCTGCCCGCCCGCCCGCCCGCCAGTGCCACCCAGCAGCCACTGTACCACCAAGGAATGGGATAACCACCCCTGAGATTCTGAGTTTGGAACCAAGACATTTTCGAGACTTTTTCTCCAGTGTAATTTAAGGCTTTATCTTTAGATGTACCCAAACATATTATATATCCCACATTACGTGTGGTGAGTTGTCAGTTAATGTACGAACAATATATTCTACCCCCCTTATTGTGTGATGGAACTGGTTAAACTTAAGACAGTTGTGGTCTCATAACCCCTAGTGAATTATATATCTCAATCCAACGATGACTGAATGCATTGCCAGGAGGCATTGCCCAGTACCCCCAGCTGTAACATTACATACTTACCCATTATGTCATTTTTACAGTATGGTGCCTGTTTCCGCTGATATCAGTTGTGCTACTACCACATCAACCAAATCATATATAAGGGGGACATCATGTCCACTTGGATCCCAATAGGAGTCTACCCTGTCCCCACAAATCGAGAGCCAGGGGAGTATTCACCCATGTCTTCAGATAATAAATAAATGAACTATAAAACTTCCCCTATACCCTTATACATGGATGGACATTGGGGAACTAGGCAACATAAAATAATTTGATATTTAACATATTAAGCAGAGTTGCTAGACACCCAGTATCTTCATTCAATTCATTCAAATAATATTTTAAAAAAACAATCCATTACAAACAACAAATATAAAAAGAAAAGAAAAACACAGAAAGTATGCTTAATCCTCCAAGACCAGTTTATGTTCCAAAATGAGTCTTTCAGTTTTGTTCAGTTAAACTCTAAAAGGTAATATTATTGAGTTTACTATCTATTTCAGGCAGATGTGTTATTCTATTTATTTTCTATTCAGTCTAAAGGCATCTTTGCAAAGGTATTGATTATTTTCCCTACACTTGATTTGGAGGAGAGGCTTAAAGGGACATATAGGCATCAAAGCGATTTTAGCTTAATGATGCACTTTTTGTGTATAGATCATGCCCATGCAGTCTCACAGCTCAATTCTTTGTCATGTAAAAAAGTAAATCATTTTTGTTTCTAGTTATGCAGTCCTAGCCACACCTCATCTGGCTGTGATTCATAAAACCTGCAAGAATAAAAATGGTTTCATTGCTTTAAAAGTGTTTTTCTCTCGCTGTGTAAATCTAGTTTTAATCACACACAAGAGGCTCCTGCAGGGTCCAGTAAGCTATTAACAAGGCAGGAAGTTAGGAATTCTAAATTAAACAGACTGTGCAATAAAATTGGTTTAAACATTAGATGACTCTTTACAGGAAGTGTTTAGAAAAGCTGTGCAAGTCACATGCAGGGAGATATGAGTACGGCTAGGTAAACAAAGTGATTTAACTCCTAAATGGCAAAGAATTGAGCAGTGAGACTGCAGGAGCATGATCTATACACTAAAACTGCTTCATTAAGCTACATTTGTTTTGGTGACTTATAGTGTCCCTTTAATGAAACTAAGGGTTTGCCTAACTGTAACGGATAACCTGGCACCCTGACTGGGCACCTCCGTTGACGGATGCTTCCTAGCTGACACCGAGGACTATAAGCACCGCACTGGACACCAGTGGACAAGCACAGCAGACTCCACAACAGCCGTAGCTTAACTGGAGTCTCGCCGTCTTCCTTCCACCCTGTATGAACCTCTGACATCCAGGATCGTGTGGGGAAGACCTCTCCTCCAGGAGAGCGTATCAGGAACAGCTCTTAAAAGAGCTAAGTGATTAGAACCCAGGAGAGTATACAAAGTATAGCAATCCCCAGTGTGATTATAGCAGTTAACCTCCAATCACAAGACAAGACTATGTGTTGAGGGTCAAACAGGAACAGACAGTTTAATGGCACACACTGGTTTTTTTATACAAGTTTTACAGCAAAGGTGACACCCAGGTGGACCTAGTTGGGCACCGAATACAAAACATAGAAGCCAATAAAAACAGAGTTTTACATTCAGACACTCCCATACAGTGTACACAATCCCTCCCCTCTGCCTGTGATACAATTAGCGAAGCCAATAGACTAACTCAATTAACTCTAAGCAGAAAAAACATATTTTGACAAAGTCTGGAAAAAAAAAAAAACATCACATATCCCCATAAAAGTCATATCCCCTGATAGTCCTTATCTGGGTGAACAACATATCCAAAACTCACCGAGATCAGAGCAGAGGTTCAGGAATTTCCTGGAAGTCATAGTTTTGACCGACCGCAAGCATGGCCCCATGCCCAAAACAGTTCCAAAGAATCAGGGGTAATGGTCGGTCTCTCTGTCTGGAGTACAAAAGTAGATAACTCACATGAACAGAGCCTGTTTAAAGTATTTCAGCCAGGTTTATCACAAGGGTCATAGTCACAGGACAAGAGGTGAAGTTGCTTTTGTCACACAAACTGATCTGGACATGGGTGGGTGCAAAATTAAGCACAACTTGACCACCAGTGCATGTACTTAAACCCACACAATTATATATTGTGGTTAGTTTGTACTTTATTGAGACTTAATTTGTAAACTAGTATAAGTGTTTCTAAAAATATCTTTATTTTCCATGTGCTGTAAGCTGTATCTAATTATTAGTGCAGGAGTGTGTAAATCTTTGCTGTATTTTCCAGTGAATCATAGATGCCCCGTGTCTCGGAGGTTTGAGTCATTGATTTTACTGCTGTGGAGAGTTAGGTCTGCAGTACTTTGTATTTAAAATTATTATTTATATATATATATTATCACAGGTTTTACAAAAATGACATTACAAAAAATAAATATCTATTAAATTTCAGTTCTTTGGAAATCGCAAGAATATATTTTATTTTTATTTTTATTTTAATAAAGTCAGTAGCTATCAGCTGTTTATAACTGTATTAGTTATCCTTCTCTTTATTTGTCATTCAGATTATAATTGGAAAAACGATATGTATGTTTTCTTAAAAAAGAAAGGATATTTATGTTGAAGTAGACCATGGAATTAAACAGAAGACTGGTGAAAATGCTTGTTTAACCCCTTAAGGACACATGCCATGTGTGACATGTCATGATTCCCTTTTATTCCAGAAGTTTGGTCCTTAAGGGGTTAAATATATTGCCATGTTTTCAGCATAATATTGTACCACAAGCTTGGGGTAGCTTCAAGTTGGTCTAGTGGAACAGAATTTACATTGAATGGACACTATAGTCATCAAAACAACTTTAACTTGATGAAGCAGTTTTGGTGTATTGATCATGACCCTGCAGTCTCACTGCTCAATTCTTTGCCATTTAGGAGTTAAATCACTTTGTTTGTTCAGCCCCAGTCACACCTTCCTGCAAATAATGTGCACAGCATTCCCGAACACTTCCTTCAAAGTCAGATCTAATGTTTACACTTCCTTTATTACAAATTCTGTTTAATTTAGTATTTCTTATATCCTACACTATTAATAGCTTGCTAGACTTTTCAGGAACCTCCTGTATGTGATTTAAGTTTAATATAAACTGCTAAAGTAAGTTAAAGGAACACTATAGTGTAAGGAAAACAAACTTGTTTTCCTGACACTATATCATCCTTAGGACTCTGCCCCCCCACCCTTTAGGGTCCCCCTCCCTTGCCACTGAAGGGGTTAAAACCCCTTCAGTTACTTACCTTTATCCAGCGCCGGGCTCCCTTGGCGCTGGTGACCTCTCCTCCCCCGCCGATGTCAGCTCCCGAATAGACCGGAATGCGCATGCGTGGCTAGAGAAATGTGCGCATTCCAACAGTCCATAGGAAAGCATTTCTCAATGTTTTCCTATGGACGTTCTGCACGCTGGATGCAAATTTTGCATCCAGCGTCGCAGAAGCGCCTCTAGCGGCTATCAGGAAGACAGCCACTAGAGGTTGAATTAACCCTGCAATGTAAACATAGCAGTTTCTCTGCTATGTTTACATCTGAAGGGTTAAAACCTGGGCGACCTGGCACCCAGACCACTTCATTAAGCTGAAGTGGTCTGGGTGACTATAGTGTCCCTTTAATATATGATTGAAAAAAAAAACATTTTATTTTCATGCAGGCTGTATGAGTCACAGCCAGGGGAGGTCTGGCTTGGGCTACATGGAAAGAAACACATGTGATTTAACTCCTGAATGGCAGAATTGAGCAGTGAGCCTTCAAGATGCATGATCTGTACACGAAAACAGTTTCATTAAGGTAAAGCTGTTTTGGTTACTATAGTGTCCTTTTAATTTACACTAAATATAACAGGCAAAAATGCCAACACTGACCTCATGAATAGTCCATCAAAAAGTAAAGAATAAAGCAAGTACCTTTTAATACAAGTGCTGATACATTCCTTCAAAACAGATAAACATGGGGGGCGGAGCCTGACTACCAAACAGACTAGACGTGTGCGGAAAGAGCTCCCGCCAGCTACGATGCACACACATGCATGCCAGCGCATCAGGACTGCCTTACAAAGTCTCTGCACCTCCCGATATCAGAAGTTGGCTGATTACGGACTTACCTACTCTGTGCCTAAATCACCATGCCCACTAAATACCCGTTAAGGCCATCTTACCTGCATATGGCTGTAAAAACGTCTTAGTTTGAGTTATCATTTAGTTTACCTTTGTGTGCTGTTAGTCATTCTTACCTTAAAACCTTAAATGCCTCAGCCTTATAAGGGCGATGTCGGCAACAGCGGTAAATTACCTATCCTTGCCTAGCAATGTGTTATGTTCAGTACACTATTGCTATAATCGATTTACAAGTATTATAACATATCTTACTACTCATGTCCTACTTACAAAATCTATATTGTAAGTTCAGCTTATGAATAGTGATGTCCCGAACTGTTCGGCGGGAACCGTTCGCCGGCGAACA
Source organism: Pelobates fuscus (assembly GCF_036172605.1). Lineage (NCBI taxonomy): Eukaryota > Metazoa > Chordata > Amphibia > Anura > Pelobatidae > Pelobates > Pelobates fuscus. The sequence goes on along the minus strand of NC_086320.1, from coordinate 64,951,751 downwards.
TAGCTTGTTCGTGGCGAATGCAGCGGGCGAACATATGCGATGTTCGGTCCGCCCCTATTCGTCATGATTGAGTAAACTTTGACCCTGTACCTCACAGTCAGCAGACACATTCCAGCCAATCAGCAGCAGACCCTCCCTCCCAGACCCTCCCACCTCCATGACGAATAGGGGGCGGACCGACCATCGCATATGTTCGCCCGCCACATTCGCCACGAACAAGCTATGCTCGCCGGCAAACGGTTCCCGGCGAACAGTTCGGGACATCACTACTTATGAAGTTACCATGCACAATCTATCTCTCCTGACATATCTACATTGAACCTAGGTAGTTTTTAATCACTGTGAGCAAACGCTGACTGCTCAGTGTTTGGTAAACATGTCCCTACCCACGACATGATGTGTGGGAGCATAAGGAAGATATTAACATTCCTTATACTAATATGGGGGTTCTATTGATCCCCATAACCTTATTTTTTTATTTTTTGTTTGCATTTTAATACCAATTTCTCTCTCAAACTTCAGTTGCAGATCTGTTAATACAACATATAATGAAATATTTTTTTTATTTTTTTTTTTTTTAAAAGATGATTGACAGTTAAGGCAGAATCAATAAATGTTGATTTTATTCACAGATCAAATGAAGTGACCAACAGAGGTGAAAAAAAAATTCAATAAAACAACTATACTTCCAAACAAGATTCTTTCAGACAATTTGACTTTGGCAATTTGACCAGCAGTGTTTACACTTGTGCATATGTTGGAGAGGGAAACAGCCAACTATTGAGACAGCTTTGAATTGGAGATAGGAGATTGACAGGCCTTTTGCATACCTACCAAGTGTACCTAGGGACAGTACCTTTTTTATTCTCAGATCCCTCTGTCCCTTTTTTTTATCTTAATGTGCATCTTTTATAGGAGCTCTACATTGTTGATGTGCCTGTGTGTAAAACATAGCTCTACAACCATTATACTTACAGTAATATGTCTTTAAACTACAATAACTGTGTTTAGAGATCTGCCTGTGTAAATAACATACACTGTTTTTGTTCTAAATGCATTTTAGTTACAAAAATTGTAATTAGTAATTTATCAGGACAGCTAGGGTCCTGGACAGCAACAAGGGAAATAAATGTTTATCTTTCTTATTCTGTATCATTAATTCTAATGTTAGACTTGGGATTAGCTTTCTCCTGTATCTAGCTAGTAGTTACGGCCAGAGGCACTTAAAACAAGTGAGTGGGAGATATGAGATTGGCAGGCATTGTGTTATTGATACCAGCGTGAGACTGGCCTTCCAATATACAGTTGTTTTTATTATTTTACTGTAGTGTACTGTTTCTTCACTTCAAACACAATAACAAATTAGCAGTAAATCCATTGAGCACTATAACTCATTTTGCAGCTGTAACTGATTGAGATAGTGCATATACATATTACCACAAGAGGTGTCAGCTACAACTTGCTGATGAGACCCAATGAAGGCCAAAATGATTTTCAAGGGTTGCTGTATCCCTCGTGCAAAGGGTAACTTGCCAGAATTTCAGATCTGGACTGTTCTTATGAGTGGGATAAGTCTGATATATAAATGGTATAGGATCTCTCTGTAATGGTATAAGAGTGGAAAACTTTGAGACCTGAGTGGGAACTAACTATAGGGCAAGCTATTGAGCTTGTGTCCTTTCTCAGAGTTCTCAAATTTTCTGTCTGTGATTTAGCTTCATGCATTTGCTTAGGGTCTACGTAAGAGGAGAGGCATCGAGACATGGACCCCATGATCACTGTGTGTAGAGGGGTATCAGGTACACCTCGCTGATAAAGCCCAAAGATGCATGATGTCATCAAAATCAGATGTTTAAAGGGGAGCTTTTACTTACACGACCGAATAAAACATAAAAGTCACTTTTTATGATTTGCTTTGTTTTCTTGAATTTGTAATTAAAATTTAGAAAATTACATCATAATCCAGTTCACTCAAGGAAAAATAAGGGCAAATACTGCTAATGAGGAGGGTAAATATAAACACAGTTTACGTACCCTTCTACTCTATGCTTTTTGACTGGTGACCACATGTATAAAGGTCAGAGTTTATATCAATGACTTACAGGGAGCTAAGATACAGGCACCCAGTTGCAAGATAAAGAGGTGTGGAATTCTACATTTGCTTTTATCCTTAGCACCTCTTATTTAAATATTTGTAAATTATATGTATAAATAAACATCAAATTAAAAATCCTGATAAGTGTTCTTTTATAACTAACAATTTGTTATATCCATTTTTTATAAATTATTTTTTTCTTCTAATTTTGTTCTTTATTTCTAAAATTCCTAAAACTGCTGATTATTCCTATAAGATCTGAACAATATTTGTAATGTTAAGTTTGCCTTCTTGTTTGTTTGGCAATGCTGCTACGGTGTTTGATGGTTCCGCAGCAATAATATTAAATCCTTCTTAATCACCATCTCTTTTTCAGTGGTTTATCTGTCTTGCACATCACATTTGGTTTGCGCGAAGCATCTTGTTAGAGCGGCTTGAAAAATAACATCAGTGTTTACCTGTAAACAGATGCCGAAGTCAGATGCAGAAGTTGAATTTATTCGGCTTTGTATACAATGATTTATATAATAGATCTCAAGCAGCATGTATGTCTGCCTAGAAGTGTGCTCTCCTCCTGTTCCAGCTGCCAAAAGCCTAAATTATTCAGCGCACCCCAATCATGCCAAGATTTTTAGTCAACAATGGAGATTGTGCCAAAGAGCTAATAACATTAAAAAAAGCAATGTTTGCGACAATTAACAGAGCCTGCAGTCTGTAACGAGAGTTGGACTCATTTGTAAAGGAAAATTTAAATGATATGCTTCATTATAAATAGTCAAATTAAACACACTGCTAATCAACTAGCCAAAGCCACTTCCTCCGTTCCCTCACCATTGTAACTGATAAACCATTCAACCACACGAGCCAAAGTTCTTGGGCACCTCTCACCACAGCCTACAATTTGAGTGAATTTCCATCAGTTTCATAATCGACTTATTTAAAAAGTAACTAATTACCGCTAATGTGGATGAGCACAGCCCAGCCTCTTATCGCATCTGTTTATAATAAGTGGATCTTCACAGAGTAATAAATAAGCTTGTTATGGATCCCCTGATAGCCTGTTTTATGTTAAACCCATGTGACCTCACCAAACATTAGCTATGTTGTAATCACTGATATAATAGCTATTTATAAAGGGTTCTCCTGTTTATTTTGACGTTGAAAGACAAGGGTAAAAATTCCAGTTAAATTCATCTAGGAAGTATGAATTCAAAAGAAATTAACATTTATTTTATAAACAAGGTTTTAATACTAATTAAGTATGAAATAAATACATGAAAAGTAGATTTAATCTACTACAGTGAATGGCTTTTCTTTATTCTCTTTTTTGCTCTCTGCCAATCCATCTGTCTTCGGGGTCATCATCAACCGTGAGCCCCCTGCCCGCGACAAAACCCAGTGAGCTGCGGCACCTGTAATCAAGGGCCTCTGCCCTTTAAGATTGCTCTGGACCGGGCTCCTGTCATTTAACCTGCTGGGAGGAAGTGAGGTCAGATCACTTACTGACGTCAGTGTGTATGTGTACCTGCGTGTCTGTGTATGTGTACCTGTGTGTGTGTTTGAGTGTGTGTGTGTGTATATATATCAGTGTGTGCAAGTGTGTATCTATGCATGTGACAATGCATATCTCAGTAGTCCAATGCCAACCCTGCACATGAATGCACTACTACGTTCCAACGCTAACACTGCACACAAATACACCCCTGCATTTTAACACTAATGCTGCACACAAATACACTCCTGCATTCAAACACTAATGCTGCACACAAATACACTCCTGCATTCAAACACTAATGCTGCACACAAATACACACCTGTGTTCTAACAACAACACTGCACACAAATACACCACTGCATGTGTACCTGTGGGTTTGTGTTCCTGTGTGTATCTCAATGTTTGTGCAAGTGTGCATCTGTGTGTATGTGGCAATGCATACATCCCAGCATTCCAACACCAACACTGCACACAGTAAGCCCAAGTAAATGCTTTCACATGGTCCAACCAATATTAAACACTGCCCTGTCTGTCTGTGTGTCCATTATTTTATACACATGCACAATCAAACAACCTGGAACCATGGACATTCCTCTGAACCTATTTTGCTTAATTTATGTATAGTTGTACTAAACCAGGGGTGCCCAAAAGGTAGATGTTGTAGAAGTACAACTCCCATGATGCCTTGTATGCATTTAAACTGACAAAGCATGGCAAAGCATTATGGAAGCTGTAGTTTTAAAACATCTGGAGGTCTACCTTTTAGGTAAACATATATTCTGTTATCTCCTACTGAATCAGTATGTAATGAAATGAAAAATATTAGCCATAGGTAATTTCTGGTTATTGTAATTTTTTAATAGTATGCAATCCTAGTAACACTCTTGAAAGCAATATGTTGTTATAGAGCCCTCCTCCAGCAGACTAGTCATTTTCATCAGTCAAGGAACAGCCAGTGAGCATTAAGAGTCCTTCTGCTCTGGAGATTACAAAATAAAAAGGCCCTTGACAGCACTCATATCCTTAATCTAAATTGTAGCTGCCAGGCTAATCATTAACTAGCCACACTCATGTCATTTTCATAATGTATGGTGCATATAAACGAAGAATAGAAAAACCATGACATGACTATTAAAGGGACACATTGGGTTGCAAGTCTCTGGGAAACCGTTGTGAACTACTTGAATGATTAGGATATGAAAAGAGTCTTAAGATATTATTTAACCATGTTCATTAAGGGTTTTATTTCAGACTGAGTTTAGTGAGTGCTGACGAGAGGAATCAGCATGAATTCATGGTAACAAAATTGTGTATGCATTCTGAACAGCATTAGACATTGTAGCCAATTTGTTGACCAAAGAGAGCAAGGTGAAAAGTGACGTGGCATTAACCACATTAATGAGGTATGTGAAGTTCAAAAAGTCTATATTGCAATAAATTCTCTATCTAATGACTAGCCAGTAGTGAATTGGGTATATGCACTATATTGCATGAGCAAGGCATGGCGTTTCTTTATATATTGTATCATCTGTAGATGATAAAAATATTTTTTTTATTCTGGAAGACCTCCGTATAAAGCTTTACAGTAATCCTGAACACGACACAAATGTTGATTTATTTTCTTTGCTTTTAACAATGTTAGCAATCTGTAAAGCATGTTGTTGATATTGTGTTTGCAAAAGGCAAAAAATAAAAACGAATAATTTATTGGTTACTTAAACATTTTGCAGGTACAGATTATTTAGTCCTCTAAAATAATAATTTACAAATTTGGACTTCCTTCAATATGTCAGTGACAAAATGTAAAAATTTAATTTTACCAAAAAAAGAAATAAAAATAAAGATTTGCTCATCAGATTGTGAATAATAACTGATAAAGTGTTAGAGCTATGTGACGTAGTCTTTTCTAGGCAAACTGCATTGTTCTGAGTAACTCAAGTTATCTAAGCTCGAATTCTGAGACTTTCCATCGCAACTGTCAGCATTTATTTTAAATCTGATGTATTAAGTACTTATAATTAGACATAATTAGTCATTTTAAAAGCAATTCCACTATTATAACAAAAGAAGCGTATTTAGAAAAATAGTCCTCATTTGTATGTGGCGCACAATCACATTTGCATATATAAAAGGTTTTTCTTCTTTTTTTTTACAATATTGTTTGCCTTGTCTAATTTATTGTATTGTTGGTGCTATTAGCATTTAAGAGCATAAGAAGTGCCAATATGAGGTCAGACCAAACTGTCCATCAACCCAAGATATCAGTCTCCAGCAGAGGTAATAAAAAAGAGGCTTATATATATGATGTTTACCTCATTTCCAGGCAGTGTTTTGTTTGAATAATATGGATATATTCCATATCAGGAATATTTTTATATATATATATATATATATATATATATATATATATTACAGTTACACTTGTTTATAGATTAGATATATTGAGGCTCTGGGATAACACTTGGCAACTCAGACAATAGATTCAAATAAATTGTGCGATGTCATTTAAAGAAAACATGACAGGTAAGAAATATATATTTGAAAATATATTTCTTAGGGATACAGTAAATAAATGATCAGATTTAAAAAAAAGCAGAAAAATAAAACTTGATAATGGTTTCTTATAGAATGAGGGACTCATTGGTCCAGGACCACGAGGCTTCGTTCTCTCATTGAAAACGTAAGAGACAAACAAAAATACAGTTCAAATAAAGTCAGTGACAGACAGAAGTATTGTAGACCTACCCGAGCATACTTATAGTAGTCTCTGGTAGTATTAATTTAACCTCATAATGTGAGGCTTCTCAGCGATAATTTGCCCACTACTTACAATGAGTAAAAAAGGCCTACAGGAATCAAAGAGGAACACAGGTTCTTGTAGATAAAACATTTACACTTTATTAAATTAGTAAAATACAAAATAAAAAAAAGAAGATACTGTAGTTAAGATAATAGGACATTATATATCATATTGTTATTAATGACATTGTGAGTGAAATCACTTTAATATTATTTATCATATCCATGATATTCGGTAGACGTTGTATATAATCGAGATTATTTTAATGATTGCAGCCCTCTTTGTCTTTTAAATCAAAGGACCACTCTAGGCACCCAGACCACTTCAGCTTAATGAAGTGGTATGGGTGCCTGGTCCCGCTAGGATTAACCCTTTTTTTTTATAAACATAGCAGTTTCAAAGAAACTGCTATGTTTATACTGAGGGTTAATCCAGCCTCCAGAGCCTCTAATGGGTGTCTCATTGACAGCCGCAGGAGGCGCTTGTGTGCTTCTCACTGTGAAAATCACAGTGTTTAGTGTAGATGTATCTATGATTAGGTACTATGCAAGTAAGACAAGTACGAGTGTCTGGGTACTTGATTCTAGTTTTCACTGCAGTTCTTTCATAGTTATTTGTATTTTAATGATTTAGTGAAGTGTATTTTTTTACTGACTATTTAATTGAAGCTCTCTTCATTTTTAAAAGGACTTTAAGTGCTAAATATACCCCTATCTTATATATCATGAGCATGGCTTTGTGGAATGTAATACCTTTTATCTCTCGGTGTTTCTGTAGACTAGCAGCTCTTCAGCTGCTAGTCTGATGATTTGCTTATAAGATCTAAACCAGTTCTCAATGTTAAATATTATTTCAACACTTTCAGAGATGCTGCATTACAGATCTGGAGCAATGAAAGGCAGAAATCCCTTCCCTTAGACAAACATGTTCTGCAAACTGAATCCAGGTCAGAGATCCATGGCTCCATTCTTCTCCTTTATGACAGCAATCTTTATTATTTATTTATAAAACTTATTTATAAAATATTTTACCAGGAAAGATACATTGAGATTTCTCTCGTTTTCAAGTATGTCCTGGGTTTCAAGTATGCCCTGGTATGTACGTTTAATATTATTATTGTTATTTATATAGTGCCAACATACTCTGCAGTGCCTTTCAACCATAGAATGGGGATACTTGATAACAAGTAGTTGACATACAGACATGAAAGAGAGGTATAGACACACAAGAGGAATAATAGCATGTCAGAAGAGAGGGAGGATTGATGGTTAAGACGACCATCTTAAAATAAACTAAGTGGTGTGTGGAAGAACCGAACAGTAAAAGGAGGGAGAGTGAGCTCAGAAAGTGGCACAGAAAGAAAGGAGGGCAATTGCAATGAGAGAAGCAACAGCCTGGAAGATGGTAGGATTTTTCTGAAGAGGTATATTTTCATTGACTTCTTGAAGGACTACGGGTTAGGGGAGAGTTTGGTGGAAGTCCATAAGAATGGGACAGTCCTTGACAGTAATGCAAATCAGAGTTGGCAGTATGCTAAGAAGTAGATTTCAAAAGAAGGTCACTTGAAGAGTGAAGGGAATGAGACGGGGTGTATTCGGAGAGGACATATAGTAAGGATTGGAGGTATTTAGAGCTTTGTAGGTGGCTGTGGTTGTATCTTTAAAGATAGAGGAAACCAATGTAATTGACAAAGAGATGATGTGTGGGAGTAGCAATTAGAAAGGCAACATTTCCTGCTCTTGCCATAAATGTGTCCAATAATAGTCACAATATAGCTGCAGTCTATTTTACCCCTGCCATGTTCCCCCATTAAGTATTATGATTATTGCAATAGATGACCATATGCCAGGCAATTGTAAGCACAGTAGACACCTCTCATGTCATCCAGCCTACCAGGTTAACTTTCAATGCAACCTATTTATTTATTAATTTTACTATTTGGTGGCTTAGAGATCTTGGTGCGAGCTGGCTGCTTCCTAAAAACAAAGATTTACAAGGCAGCTCTCAAGGAATGTTATTTGACAGCTACACCATGCAGAGGATATAAACAATTGGTTCAATAGGACTTAATTGAGCATTTTTTAAAATTTTATTTTGATTAAGTCAAGTATTTTTTTCAGAATGTTTGACATTTTAGGGATAAGACAATTATATCCCTGAATTTGAGCATCAGCCTTAAAAGTCAGACTTACTTTTCTTTACATATAATATATATTATATTAGAAGTTTTTTTTTTAAACATGTAAATCTTGCAGAGACTTTATTTATGGTGTGCATTATATCGGAGTTATATCTTTGACATGACCCATGTTTTGTGATTCAAAAAACTTGTTTTAAAGAAACAAAAAAAAGAAAAAAGAAAAGAGAGAGAAGCCTTGTTTAAGGTTTTTTTTTTGGTCTTTCAAGCTCCACTCTGTGCTAAAACGTTGCTGCCAAAGTCAATATTCCAGCCTCAAATGACAGTAATGAAAACAATCCATTTCATACGCTATGATTCCACTAAAGGTACACTTTTATAACCTGACTATCTTTGCACACATAAAATATTTATAAACACAATACAATTTGGGTAAAACCATTAAATGGAGGAAAATATTCTTCATTCGATCTATTGATGAATAATATTCCATATTAAAAATCAGTAGGGAAAACGTTCAAGTGGAAAAATGTGCTTAAAGAAAATATTTTTGTTCAATGTTCATACATTTTTAAAGAAAGGTAGACAAACAAGTTTTGAAATCCATATTTGTTGAATGCATCGAGAAAAATAATGATATTTGTTTAATCCAGTGGGAAGGGTGACTAAAAAAATTAGGTTTTTAATGAACAGCAGAAAACATATCCTCATTCTAAATTTACTGTACTGTTTGTTTTTCAGAGCATTCGGCAATGTGATTACTCCTGTTCTCTGGGTACATTTAAATACCTAACGTTGTTAGGCAAGAAGAAACGTTATTAAAAAAAAAGTGGCATGGTTTTGATAAAACCAAAAGTGTCACTACACACTTGATAAGATTTAATATACTCATCTAATTTCATCATATACAAGTATTCATATAATTTAATTGCTTGAGATATATATAGCCAACACCACATATTACATATAAGACCAAGGTAAAATTATTCATGCAACCAGTAGAACACTGAGAGGGCGTATAAATGAATTTATATGGTTTGTTATTTTTTGTTTCATGTTTTTTATAACAAAGCTACAGGAATGCTACAATTAGCCTATTACCTCATATTTCGGCTGCTATGGAACGCAGCTCTCAGTGAAACATTGAGACACACACTCTCTTTCTCTCTCACTCAAGCATGCTCACTTACTCACACACAGGCACCCACCTCCCCTTCACTTTTTGCATCAAGGCAGACAACAGGTGGACGAGGAGCCAATCACCGTGGTAACATAGCTCTTCTTCTGATGGCCCCTTTAAACTATCAGACAGCTACTAGAGGGCTTCCGGAATCCAAATGGACCTTTAGTCGGTTATCCATCCTCACGGACCTCCAGCGTCAGATTTTCTCCATAGAAAAGCATTGAATGATGCTTTCCTATGGGGAGTTCTAATGCACGCATTGTCAGCTGGCGGGGGAGGAGCATGGGCGGAGCCTGACCCAGCACCGAGGGACATCGGCGCTGGATTCAGGTAAGTAGCTGATGGGGTTTTAACCCCTTCATGACATGGGATGGGGGGCACTGCAGGAATGAATGCAGAAGGCGAGGGGCATGAACATCAGATGCGGAAAACTAACTGTTCTCATCTGGACCATAACCCTTCCAATATACAAAGTATTGGAGTCGGCCCCTTAGGAGACGGGAATCAAGCACAGCAGCCACCTCATACTCCTCCTAGCCCTCAATAGAGACAGGAGAAGGGGGAGAAACAGGCCTAGCGAACCGATTATAAAGAAAAGGTTTCAACAAGGAGGTGTGGAACACATTGGGCACACGCATGTTTTTCGGAAGGTCCAAGGTGTAAGAAACGGAATTAACCTTGCACAAGATGCAGAAAGGACTGATATAGCAGTGAGCCAACTTCATAGAACAAACTCAGAGATGGTTATTATGAGTAAAAAGCCAAACCATGTCCCCCCAACATAGGAGGGAGCTGCCCTATGATGACTATCAGCCTGCACATTATGACGAGTAGCAGAATCCACCAGGGAACGCTGAACCTGTTCCCAAGTTTTATGCACACCAGTCAAATGTTTGTCCTGAACCAGCATTCCCCGTGAAGGGAATGCAGATGGGAGAACAACAGTATGCCAGCCATAAACAACGTAAAAGGACTGTTATTATTAGTTATTATTACTACTGGCATTTATAAAGCGCCAACAAATTCCGCAGCGCTGTTCAATTGGGAAAAAGACAAACACAATAAGAACATACCTATACAATACATAGAGGACCCTGCCCATGAGCTTACATTCTGTTACCAGAAGACTCATGAGCAGCATTATTACAAGCAAATTCAGCCCAAGGGAGCAGGTCAGGATGACTGTTTTACCATTGGAAGGAGGAAGGTCAACAATAAAATCCATGGATAGATTAGATCAAGGTCTCTCGGGTCTAAGTAAAGGTTATAATAACCCACAAGGAACCCTATGGGAGGACTTTATGCTGGCACAAGTGACACATGCTTGTACGTAATCAGTGATGTCCATCCGCATAGAGTGCCACCAAAAGTTCTGTGAAACTGCAATTAAAGTTTTAGAGATACTAGGATGCACGGCTGTCTTAGATCCGCTTAGAATGAGAGCTGTCTACCCTCAAACACATATGGTGTCTGATTTCTGGTCGCTTGGAGGACCGCTGATTTGTCTCCATGGCTCAGGAAGCGCACCAGAAGGTCTCTCGGTGCTGTGTTTGGGGTTTTAGCTGGACATGGAACATCCCCCCAGGGTCATCTGTTGGGTGGCCTGTTTTGTGGGTAAAAGAGTGGCCAGCAGGCACCGTATGAAGGGCGGTACCTCTGCCTCTGGTATCTCCTCATCGAGGCCCCTGATCTTGAGGTTCAGGCTTCTCCTCTGATCTTTCAGAAAATCACTGGTCTGTTGTGTGGGACAGCTGTTGCAGGTCATGTACAGCTTTGCGTAGCCGCGCTGTGTCCTGCGTGTTTCAGCGGGAGTCTGCTTCCAGTGTGTTCAGACGGCCTGTCAGGCCTTGCAGGTCTCTGCGTATCTGGGCCATGTCCGCCTGTATGGTGAGCTGAAGCCCTGCTAGCAATTCTTTCATCACCACTGTGGTCACAGAAGAGTTGTCTGCTTGAGGGTTAGCCTGAATAGGAGCTGTCAAGACGGGTGAGCGGTGTGGTTCAACCCCGCTTGTGAAATCGTCTGACATTTCGGAGTAGTCGTCAGCGTAGTCAGCCATGTTTGTGCCTGTGTTATTGCAGGCCTGCCGCCATAGGTCTTCAATATTTCCGCCCAGACAAGGTTTATCTGCCTTGGCCTTTTTTTCCGGCCCATCTCTTCACTCCTTGTTAGCGGTGCTGGTTGGTGCACTTTGCAAGAGTTTTGTGCCATGTTAGAGGGTCTAATGTGGTGGTTTGGTCTGGAGCTTCGGTTACATGCGTCCATTCAGGTCCATGGCTTGGCTCCACCGCTAGAGCAACATATAACTTATTAGCAGGTTTTTCCCTTAGTGCCTTGTTTTTTTGCTTTGTATAATTTGTAGGACAGATGAAGAAATAGAGAGCAGAGTGGTAGCGATTATCCAGTCAGGCGGTATGACAGGAGTGAGATTAAATTCTTGTTTATCAGTTTCAAACTGCCTAGACAGAGCAACTGCTTTGGTGTTGCGGTCACCAGGTCTAAAGGTAATGACATAATTGAAGCGTGATTAAAAACAGAGACCACCTAGCCTGTCTAGAAGGAATCTCTTAGCTTCGCTTAAATAAAAAAGATTCCTATGATCCGTTAAAATGATAACATGATCCTTTGAACCCTCCAGGAGATGCCTCCACTCCTTGAGTGCTATGATAATGGCAAGAAGTTCCTTGTTGCTGATATCATAGTTTCTTTTAGCCTTAGACATTTGCTTAGAATAAAATCCACAAGGATGCAATGGTTTGTCAAGGGACTCTCTTTGGGATAGAACTGCTCCGACTCCCACCTGAAACATTAACCTCCAGTACAAAAGGCAAGCAAGGGATAGGATGCTGAAGAATAGGAGCAGAAGCAAATGTGGTCTTAAGAAAATGAAAGGCATCAAGTGCTTCTAGGGTCCAGGCATGTATTAACATCCTTTTTAGTCAATCTGGTAATGGGTGCAATAATAGAGGAAAAATAGTTCATGAAACGTCTATAATAGTTTGCAAAGCTAATAAATCACTGGATGTCTTTCAAATCATATGGTAAGTCATTAGCAAAAACTAGAGAGCCCTGGAATCGCACATCAGCTTGGTTAAACAGACACATACAGAAATATGTTGCCCATATGTAAGGCATCATTGATAAAATCCTGAAACACTGCTGGGGCATTCCAGAGACCCAAGGGCATTACGGTGTACTCATTGTGACCACTCCTGGTGTTAAATACAGTCTTCCACTCATGACCCTCTTTAATAAGTACTAGATTGCAGGCACCCCGGAGATTCAGCTTAGTAAATACTGTGGCCTGTTTAAGTCTATCTAACAATTCCGTTATCAATGCAATGGGATAGGCATTTTTGATTGTGATTTTATTAAGACCCCTGTAGTCAATACATGGTCTTAAATCACCCTTCTTCTCAGATACAAAAAAGAATCCTGCCCCGGACGGAGAAAAGGATCTCCTGATAAACCCTTTCAGTAATGATTCCTTGATGTACTCCTCCATGACAAGGTTCTCTTGTGGAGACAAAGGATACACTCTTGCCTTGGGAGGTATACAACCAAGTAGTAAAACGATTGTACAATTGTACGGTCTAGGGGGTGGTATCTTCTCAGCTTCTCTTTTGTCAAATAATAATCTAAAAGACATGTACTGAGGAGGTATAACAGTAGACAAAGTAGGAGCTGTTGGTACATTAAAATAATTCAAAGGAGTTACTTTGGTGATACCAGACTCATGACATTTGGTACTCCATGATTCTACTTGATCTGACTCCCAATTAAGAGTGGGATTGTGGAAAAGCAACCAAGGATACCCTAATACGATTTGAGGAGAAGGAGAAGAAATTACCTAGAACTGAATCATTTCGGTATGCAGCAACCCTGTATACATATACAAGGGTTCCGTTTTGTGATTAATCACCGGGGATCATAATGGTCTACCATCTATGGCCTCAATGGCCAAGGGTATTTCCTTCTTCCTTAAGGGTATCTTGTATGACTTTACAAAGTTGGAATCAATGAAGTTCTCAGCCGTAACGGAGTAAACCAGGGCTAGATCTTTCCCTATATCTATTAAACTGTCAAAACACAGGGAAACAGGAAGAAGCAGTCTATTTAGAGGCGAATTTGGGGACTCTGATGTCACACCCAAGGCCAATTCCCTTATGCAGTGTTAGGTATGGGAGTTTTCTGGCCGAACGGGACACTCTCTTCGCATGTGGCCTTTTTTGCCACAGTAAAGACAGAGTCCTTCTTTTCTTCTATACAGTTTTTCTGCACCAGCTTGGTAACCCCTAACTGCATAGGTTCTACCTCTGGTACAGTGGAAATCTCAGGAACATCAACCTTAGGCGTAAAGGATACAGTTAGGCGTCTATTTCTATTCCTGGTGTACTATCTATCACGAATCCTATTGTCTATATCGATGAGATAGTCAATAAGATCCTACAGGGAGGTCTCTGGCCGCTATCTTATCCAATATAGCATCTGATAGACCTTCCATAAATGCTGTAACAAGTCTGCTGTTCTCAGTCTACCTGAGAAGCCGAGGTATGAAACTGGATAGCATAGTCAGCAACCAACCTGGATCTCTGTTTGATTTTCATCAATGCTTTAGCACCATTTTAAGTCCTGCTGGTAGTGTCAAAGGTCATGTGAAAAAGATATAATGAAAACTTGGAAATCATGAACCAGAGGACCACTAGCCTCCCATATAGGATTAGCCTATCAGTGCCTTATCAGTGAGCTGATGCATGAGGAACCCCACCTTTGACCTGTCAGTGGGAAAGGATCAGGGATACATTTCGAAGTGGAATTCCACTTGATTAAGAAACCCCCTAAAAGTCTTAGCATCTACTCGATACCTAAGAGGAGGAGTCAGGTGTGCTGACGCATTAGTCAGGTTAGATGCCTCTGGAATGGGAGGTAAGGGTTGGGATGGTACATATAGCCACGTCTCAGGGGCCAAATAAATGGTTCTGGACAAAAGTGTCTGAAGCGCCAGGGCCATCTGGTCCATACAGTGATCCTGATCTTCAAACCTCGTCTCACAGGTGGCCGTTTGCTGTCCTAAACCTGCAGGGTCCATGGCCCTATCGCAATGTCATGGTGTAATACCCCAATACGCAGAGTTTAGGATAGCAAGGGACAAGACTAGGATATAAGAGATAAAGTGTAATCAGAGACAAAACGAGGTCAGGGTAACCGAGAGACAGCGAAAATGAGAACTAGCCAGAGTCAGGTACATGGTAATCAGTCAGACAGACGAACAAGGCAGGAAAGGTTAAAGATAAACTCAGAGTCAGGAACAAAGCCAAGGTCAATACCAGAATAAACACAATAGATCAAGGAACGCACTAAAGTGTACTGGAACAGAAACCACGATAGGGCAAAGTGGATAGGGCTAGGGAAGTTTAAATATCCTTTAATTAACATTTGATTGGTCCAGGTCATGCCTGCGCCCCCAAAACACGCGTGTGTGTGGGTGCCAGAATGACGTGGGCCAATGGGAGCCTGAATCCACTTGTGGCTCCCACTGCCCCTTTAAGAGCACACTCACACACTAGGTAGTTACAAAAGTAGTCATTGTTATATAGCCAAAGAGGTGTTTGATAAGGATGGTAATTGCACTGGGTAGCTCAATGTATTCACTGCTTTGGTCAGGCTCTGATATATGCAATGAGTAAATGACAGAGAGAATGACAATAGTGTGATATTGTATGTAACAAAAGCAGAAGCAATAATTTTTTAGAAATACACTCACAAACAGGGAGCCAACTACTGGCTCTGTTGTAATCACTTCTGACAATATAATCCTTGTCACAGGATATGAGTTGGAGAATCAAACATGATCTTTATAGGAACACAGTCTTAAGGTGTTTTCAGGACATGCACATCTCATATGAAATACATAGGAAAAGGGGATACAATAGTGCAATTCAATAAAACAATCCCAATGTGTATAGTAAAAAGAGGATAAAATACACTCACAAAGAGCTTCCAATTCAGTGTAATCGTAAAGCGGTATAATCCCCGCTCACGGATATGGCTTGAAATGGATGTACTTCCATATTTTCAGGCAGACATATAGTGAGGATAAAAATAAGAAGAATGGTGCTGTAATGTGAGATAAAATTTGCAAATATAGATAAATTGTACTCACATTTAAAGGAGCATACACATGCTTGTTGGAAAAAACATGGGAGGTACAATCCCCACCTGGGATATGTAAGCAGATAAAGTGCAGTGCTATCAGCAGATTTTTATCACATGGATAAGGTATTAAAAAATCAAAACAAAAGCAGAACCAAAATAAAAATATACTGGATAGTAAATCAACTTTAATAAAAATTTAAATTTTACCAAACACAGAAATAAAAAATGAATGTATAAACTACTTTACAGTCTTTAAAATCACAACACGTTTCCCCCAGATGGCTTTCTCAAGTTGGTCACTTGAGAAAACCATCTGGGCGAAACATGTTGTGATTTTTAAGCCATATCCGTGAGCATGGATTATAGCGCTTTAAGATTACAAGAGCTGAATTGGAAGCTCTTTGTTTGTGAGTGTATTTTATGCTATTTTTTTTTCTTTTATAATTCTTTATTTTTGTAGTGCATAAACTAAGTTAACAAGCTTACAGTGAAATTTCTAAGTGAAAAGATACAATGAGGTTGAGACCAGGATCATCATAAAATGTCAGCGGTGCAGCACTTTTTTTTGTAAAATAACATGGAAAAACAGTGATGAAATCTATACAGTGCGTAGGGGTGATAGTGAAGCAAGTTATGTTATAGCAATTGCATTTCGTGGCACTGATATTGATTGCCACCAATAATGACAAGCTTAGTTAAAGTAAGTAATTATAATACAAGCATATGTTGTCTGATTAGGTATTCATGACTAAAGTGAAGTTTACATGCTAATCACATAGTCTGACAGGCTAGATATGCATGCGTGTTTGACATAGCTTGTATGGGCATTAATACTAAACAAGATAGGGTTAAGTGTGTGTGCACTTCTGAGTGACTAATAGTGTGCTTGCATGAATAGCTAGGTTAAAGTGTGCCACTGCAACTATCATTTCTAACCTGGTATTAGCATATTAGAAGAGAGTGTGATCTGCAACAACAAAGTCTATTAAATAGCATTTAAACAGCATCTGGTATTATAGCTGGTCAAGTTCTGGTGTCTGTGTCAGCCAATCCCTCTGAGCGGCAAGGCTGGAGAGCGTCCATGGTGGGGCACATCGCCCGCTGCTGTTCCTCATGAGAACGGGACTTCCATCCGGCTCCAGACGTTACTGGGGTCAGTCTTCCTCGGTCCGCCTATTTGATGTATCCCTGGGGCCAGGTCTATCCCTCCCCGGATGCAGTTAGAGGGCCTCGGTGCTGCAGGCCTCTTATGGGGTGCGTGCTTGGTCTTGTGCGGTTGATGCAGAGAGGTATGACCTCTTTTGGCTCTCGGTTTGGGTTTGTACACATGTCCACCGTTTGTCCGCCAAGCTGGGAGTGGGCTGGTGCTAGTCAGGCCACTTGGGTGAGTCATAACCCTCTTCATCCCATGCCTGTCCTGCGTGGGGGCCCCTGGGTTTTCGGGAGGGTCATCTGAACCCTGGTTGTTTTTTGGCCCAGGTGGGTACATGGGTGGAGAGATGGGCATTTTCTTACCCTCGATGAGCGGAGGGGGCCCTCTCACTCCACGTGGTTCAGCTTGTTGGATAGCAGTCCCTTGTTGAGAAGCTGAAGCTGCTGTTCGTTCCTCTAATCTCGCCCAGAAGCTGTTGAATATTGCCTCTAGTCTCTCCAGGGAGCGCTCGACAGAGAGGCTGGGGCTATTGCTGGTTGGTAGCATAGTTGGCTTTTTGCAGGTAGCATAGTTGGCTTGTGTGTGGGTGCCAGAATTACGTGGGCCAATGGGAGCCTGAATCCACTTGTGGCTCCCACAATGGTGTGTCCTCCATTTTGCAGATTACTGTCGCATGCAGGTAAATAGCCTTATGCGACTCAGGGTCTAACTGGGGTAGTCCAGTGGGGCCCGGGATAACCCCCACCAGTCCAAAGGGGGGGGGAGGAGGATGGACTGTGGCAGTTCTGTTCAGCAACCAGGAAAGCATGGAAATCGTCCGCCTTTCCCCCCACCCGGTCACCTGCAGGCCGCAGTTCGTCTCCACGGGCTCACTGCATCTCAGGGACTTGAAAGTGGAATCTCTATGCTCAGGAATGTGTCCCCTGGCAGGATTATGAGTGTGGGTAGCAGTATTCAGTCTGGAAATGGGGAAATTACCCCGAAGATTGTCGTCTTATGCAGGAGCTCGCTCGGCATGCGACTGCTCCTCTCAGAGCTCAAGCCACGCCCCATTTTCTCCTCTTTTTACTATACACATTGGGATTGTTTTATTGAATTGCACTATGGATCCCCTTTTCTTATGTATTTCATAAACACCTAAAAACACCTTAAGAGGTACCTGTGTCCCTTTAAAGATCTTGTATGATTCTCTAACTCATATCCTGTGACAAGGATGATATTTTCAGAAGCAATTACAACAGAGCCAATAGTCGGCCCCCTGTTTGTGAGTGTATTTCTAACAAATTATTGCTTCTGCTTTTGGTATCTTGTCATTCTCTTTTCATTTACAATCATTCCATATATTGGAGCCTGTCCAAACTGGTGAAAACATTGAACTACCCAGTGCAACTACCATCCTTATCAAAGTATGCTTTGGCTATATAACAAGGATTACTTTTGTAACTACCCAGCTAAGTTTCTATTACTCTTTTATACTTTACTATTAAAAGTACCCTTATTGTATTGTTGTTTTGGCAAAACCCAGATTGCTAAGGTATCCAAGTGCCTGAGTCTGCTGCAATTTTGGAGATAGCCCTGTATCTATTTGTTCTTCTATCTGAAGATGGATTAATGTTCATGTGTATTTACCACAAATTCTAACTCTACCATGTGCGTTTAGCAGCAGAAATCGAGATTTGTAACAGCAGCCAATATTTATACAATTTCTGTTTGTCTAATCCTGGTGATCATGCACACACACACTGTAACCTCTTTCTATTTATTATTAGCCAAGGGGAGGTACGCATTGAAGAACTAACTCTCTAATTTGTCACACCTTATGTAGATCAAAATTAAAATATTAAAAAACAACATTCAATTAGCTATTCCATTGTGATCCAAAAATGAGTGCAAATATTAAACCCCCAGCAAAAAAAAAAACAGAAATACAAAATTGGCTTGAATTTGTAGAGAAGTGAGCCATTTTTATTTTGTTTTACTTTGACTTTTACCAGAAAGCAGATATTAACACTTTTGTTAATTTTGCCTTTCTTAGAGAACAGCTGGCCTCATTAGCCCATTCCTTTTGGTAGCTTAATCAGTAAAGGAAGAGAACATAGCCATAATTTGCACCATGACACAAGCTAGAATTACTTCTATTGACAACACAATTTAATTAGCAACTTTAAATCCTGAAAAGGTATCTTACTATAAGCAATCTGGAAATCAACAACGATTGTGCCGCACGGCATACTTATTTGATGGATTATATCTTATTTGTGAAGTCCTTGTAAAAAGAATAAAAAGGTAAATAAAACTATGCAAAGATGAAATAAAATGGGACTTGAGGGGCTAAATTATTTTACCTTAAACTAAGCTAAATAAAAGATATTTCAGTATTTTGCTAGAAATTATTGTAACAGGTGCCCTGTTACTAATATATGACAATTACACACAGAAAATGTAAAAGAGAATTCTGTATCCAATGCCGAAAGGGTTAACGTCCATTCTTCCTACCATGACGTGTAGCTACCCTTTACTAGGGCAGGGGACAGAGTCGCCATCAGGGGGTGACAACCATGACGGTTGTTACGGGCCCGGCGGTCCAGGGGGGCCCGGACTGCTTTGGCAGTCAGGGCCCCACAATTACTCTCTGCACATATATATACCGATGATAGCTATATATATGTGCAACCGCGGGCCCCTCCGGGTCCCTGTATTAGCAAAGGGGGCCCAGCGGACTGCAGGAGCACTTTACAGATCTTCCCTCTCTCTAACTCCCGCGAGACGTGCGGCCGTTAGAGCGTTGCCACGGGTTACCATGGCAACACTCTGTGCGACACGCATGCCATGCTAGGGAGTTAGAGAGAGGGAAGAGCTGTAATGTCCTGCTGCAGTCTGCTGGGCCCCCTCTGCAAGTATAGGGAGCTGGGGGTCCCACCATGCCACCAGACCACTAGAGATGGAATCTCCCCCCTCCCTGAACCAGGTAAGAAACAGGGAGGGGGGAGTAACATTTATTACATTACATGCATACACTAGTAAACACACACACACACACTCTGCATTCACTACACTAACACACACTGCATTCATTACACTGACACACACTCTGCATCCACTACACTGACACACACTCTGCATCCACTACACCGACACACACACTGCATTCATTACACCAACACACACTCTGCATTCACTACATTGACACACACTCTGCATTCACTACACTGACACACACACTGCATTCACTACACTAACAAACACTTCGCATTAATTATACACACAGCATCCACTACACAAACATCCTGCATTCACAGTACACACACTACAACCACCACAACTTCAAACACTCTGCATTCACTATACATAGACACTGCATCTAACACACACACACACTACTACATTCACTAAACACATTGCATCTAGTCCACAGAAACACTGCATCCACTACTCAAACACACTCTGCGTTCACTATACACACTGCATCCTCTACAAAAACACACACTCTGCATTCACTGCACAAGCAGTATCTAATACACACATTTGAATTCACATCCACTATACACACCACATTTAGTTGTGCATCATTGACAGCGGACTAGGTAGGAGTCCTGTGGGCGGACTCGTGGGCGGGCTGGGGGGCCCAGACCTTGTGCTTTGTCAGGGGCTCCAACATTTCTGATGGCAGCCCTGGCAGGGGATGCTCAGTCTCCAGTGCACTAAAGGTTAATAAAAGTATTATGAATGCTGAAGTGGGAAAATGATATTGGAAGTGAGTTTTCATTGGATCAATGGAAGGAATCATTTGATTTGCTTAGAAAAGTGATACATTGTATATGTTTATATGAACTACAGATTAAATTGGTTCATAGGTGGTATATGGTCCCAGCGAGAGTTGCAAGATTCCACCCCCCTACAGACTCACTCTGTTGGAGATGTCTTAGACATGAGGGAACTTTGAAACATATTTGGCGGGATTGCTATGTTCTTGACTCCTTAAAGCAAGCGAAATCTATAATAACCATGAATATTCTTAAATAAACAATGAATCTCTCTCCACAATTATTTTTGTTAGATATGAATATTCCTACTAAAAGTAAAATTATAAAATATTTAATAATTCTTATATTATTAGCGGTTAACATTTGTATCGCCAGATACTGGAAAACCGTAAATATCCCCTCATGGAGAGAGGTGGAATCTCTAAGAGGATATCAGCATTTAATGGAGAAACAGGTATATAGAAATCTCAACATGACAAATACACACATCGAGATATGGGAACCGTGGATAACTGAGACATCCATTAACCAATAATGTAGAGCATACTAATAAAAACTGGTCCATAAAGTCAGAAACCTACAATGGCTTTGGTGCACTGTTTGAATACTGAGTACTTTGTCATGTATGTTTTATATGTTTAGTTTAGTTTTATAAGGCATGACTATAGGGGAAGCAAGGTCTCAACATACTGGCTCATATAGATTACGATGGTACAATAGGTTAGATATTGATATCCTATGGCCGGTCTTACGTCTAATAAAATAATATAAAAAACAAATCTCTTTTCTATAGAAACTTCATTATATATAACAACATATGATGAATTAGTACTGATTCTATTATTAAGAGAAAATGGTACAAACTTATGGGATAAATACCTTTCTGATGTTTATAAAGAAAAAAAAAAGAAAAAAAAAGTATTATGAATGTATAGTCTTTCCCACTCTGTCTCTCTCTCTCTCTCTACATATATAATAATGTATATTAATAATATATATATATATATAAATATATATATATATATATATACACATATATATATATATATATATATATATTACTTTAATATTATATTATAATATTATATTACTTATAAATATATATATTACTTTAATGGTGTGTCTTTCATATACTTGCCTTCTAAAAAATATTTCATAGACGATGACGGAAGGACAGAGACAACAAGGATACGAGAGGGACAGAGAAGAGGACTCTACAGGGTAAGAAAGTGACACTACACTGATATAAACAAATACTATATGGACAGTGAATATTAGAATTAGTATCAAAATATTATAGATTGCATTAGCTAGTTCCAACTTACACTAATGAAAATAAAGAGGTCACATTACCTAGAGAGGTAGATATATATATAGAGGCAGAAATAGAATAAGACCCTAAGGGACACTAGAGGTGTACACTAGAACATCAGGACAGAAACAAAGACAAGGGAAAGCCAAGATATAGAAGATGAACACAAGAGGAAGTCACCACAGGAGACATAGATGGGTACCAGTGAACTAGAGACTAAAATCGAGGTCACTAAAAGGGAAGAGGGTAAGATAGTAAAAATTTGGGTTGGCTTAAATGCTTTGTGCCCCAATCCTTCTAAAGGTAAGTAGAATAATTAAGGACTTTATATGTAAGCAAAGAAAGAAAGAAAAATGTCAGTGCTCTTTCGTGACAGCAAAGACTTCTTAATTACATGGTAATTTCTCTCAAAATCACTTGTTAATTTTAAATATGATCCCATGCTTATTCTAAATCTGATCAATCACAAGTAAAAAAGGACTTTTCTCTGAGAACACTCATGCATCTTTCCAGGTGTTGCAATTATGTTAATAATTATTACTCTCACTTAATTTGTTCATATGCAATTAAGCCATAGCATATGCACTTGAATGGAGTATGAAAGACTCAGGTTGAAAGGCATTGTTAAAGTGGACAACTTTATACAACCGTGTTGAGTTAAGTGGATGACTAACTAAAATTACATAGTTCACATGAGCTTTCAGGTGTCATTGTGTTTATATTGACTGTGTACAAGACATGTCCTTTTTGCACACAATTAGTACATTTAACATCACGCTTAATTAGCTAACATACATAGCTACCTAGCAGTGCAGGGGAACTAACAATTATGGAGAAAATGTAGGCAACTAAACAGAAATGTGTCAGTAAGCAGTGTGACCCACCACCACTATCATATGACACGGAGAGTAACAGAGTTACAATCATATCGTTTGCAAAAGACACAAGGTCTATCAAGTGGAATTTTTTCAAAATCCATGTTTGTTGATATAGAAAAAAGAAAAAAAAATACCACTCTTACCATGTTTTTTTTTTTTTTTTTTAAAGGATAAATAAGTGTATTTGTTGACCTGAAAAGGATTGCGGTTCATGGTCTAGCCCATATTGAATATGACAAAGTTATTTAAAGAACCTTTAATAAAATTACAGGAGACCAATTATGCTAGCCATTGCTTGCTACCTAAACAACCCACAGGTACATTTTAGGTATTTAAATACTGTTTTGGGCAAATGCAAATATTACAAGTTTTAGAATGTAATATTGTATTTCTCAAACTGTGCACTTTGTCTTTAAGAGATATTGCAAATTGACAAGGAGTTATAAATGGAACATATTGTTTTTCATACATGTTTCTTTAAGCAATAACCTCTTACTTAACTTCAGTGCATAATATGTTTACGCCATTTTGTCCCAGACTAAATACAATCACAATAATGCATCGACAAGCTTCAAGGCTATGCTACGACTCTTTCATTCCAAATATACTGCGGTAACCCTAAATAGATAAGATGTTCAGACTTTAAGATGCCATCTTGTCTTAAGTCAGGGAACTTCCCATGACGTGTGCACCCCCTTACGTTTTTATGGCCTTGTATTTTTGCCAAGTTAATGGAGGTCCTAAAATGAATAAAAGTAAAATAAGCTACTTTTTCATATATGAACTATGGTAACCCTAAAATAAAGACACCTAAGGTGTAAATAGATGTACTTTTAAATGGTAAGGGGCAGAGGAGAGATTTGGAGACAGACGCTGCTCCATCTTAAAATGACAGAGAGGCTGACATGATGACATGTTCAGGAGGGTATGTAAATCTATTAATGATATTTGCAAGCATTTAGTTTAATGTTATAAACTCTGCTATAAATTATTGTAATGGATTTCATTCTTCTATATTTATAGTTTTATATAATAAATATCTAAAAGACAAAACTTTATTGCTTCCAAGACAATCCTTATTTTATATTGTATTCTCAATTATTTATATATGTTAAATAAAGGATCTCTTACTAACTATATAAAATTATGGCTAAGATATCTGTATGGTTAACCCTGCTAAGTTCTATGCTTTAAGATGTTATAGTGGTAAATAAGGGAACTGGCCACGGTTACAATACCCATACATTAACTGAACACAGAGAAGTGACCATTTTTCTACTCTGTATTCCTTCACTGAGGACCTCCATGGAGCCTAGTAATTACATTTAATAGATAACCTGTAATAGTTTATATCAAATCCCAAGCTATACAATCAGCCTTTATTTTTAAAAAAAAATTACATTCTTTATTTTTTGCAGAAAACCAGGAGACATTCGGTGTACAATATGGCACATACGTTGATCAACAGAAAATATTGCATAAAACTTATGTAATACGTTGTATAGCAGAGAGGAAAGTACAGATATTATAGATGTGGTTAGGGTTATGTCATTTGGAAATATGGTAAATTTCAGGTGGTTTATGACAAAAAGGTTAACGAATATTTAGGAAAAGGAGTATTAGTAATAATCACCTCTCTCCACTTGGTGATAAACTGGTTTATATAAAGAATAATGCCATGTATTGATTAGATATGATACTCTGCCCTGGATCCTGAGGGTTTTATACTTTTTGAAAGGAACCCAAAAGAAGGGATTTTGGAAAAGAAGAAAGAGGAAAAGATAGACAAAGAGGAGAAAGAAGGATGGTAGTGAGGGATAAGGGGGTCTCTGGTTGGCGATGGTGGTGAACTCGTCTTCTGGCTGTACGAGGGGTAGGAGGGGGGGGGTCAGAATAGCCTTGGTTGTAGCGCAGAGGGCCTTGACTGTTAGTTATCAGTATAGTTTTCCCACGGCTCCCATAATTTAGAGAATGTCTTCATGGACCCTCAACCTGAGCAGTCAGTTTGTCCATGATATAGTTTTCCTTGAGTTTTTGGAACACAATGTTCATAGGAAGTGTGGTGGGTTTTAGCCATGTTTGGGCCAGTGCTTGTCTAGCCAGTGTAATTTTATTAAACAGTTGCTGTTTTGCCCTAGTCCAATCAACTTATGGTTTTGCCAGTAAAAAAAGCCCAGTATTTGGGATATTAGTGTCTTGACTTCAGCCCAAAATAAAGTTACCTTTGGGCAGCTCCACCACATATGTTCGCAGGTTCCCCTAGCACCGCAGTCTCTCCAACAGAGATCCGTGGGTGTTTTCTCCATGTATTATAATTTATCTGGTGTGGATAAGCCTTTATTTTAATTGATGACTTTCAGTGCCATTGCTGATGCACTTGAAACAACCTAACTGAACTATGCATAGGTTTTGTAAACTAGTACTTGATAAGCTGATAACTCATTATTATTATTATTATTTATTATTTATATAGTGCCAACAAATTCCGCAGCACTTTACAGTGGATGGACGAACACACATGTAGTTGTAACCAGACAAGTTGGACACACAGTAACAGAGGGGTTGAGGGCCTCAATGAGCTTACATGCTAGAGGGAGTGAGGTAAAGTTACACAAAAGGTAAGGATAGTATTAGACTAATGACAGTTGCAAGAGAGGAATCAGTCAGGAGCTAGTTTACTTGATACGCTTTTATGAAGTAGTGTTTTTTTAATGATTTTTTGAAGGAGTGGAGACTGGGTGAGCATCTAACGGAGGAGGGAAGTGAGTTCCACAGGAACGGTGCAGCCCTCGAGAAGTCTTGAAGGCGAGCATCAGAGGTGGGAATACGGACAGAAGATAGACGTAAGTCTTCAGCAGAGCGTAAGGGCCTAGACAGGACATACTTGTGTATTAGGGAGGATAGATAGGTGGGAGCAGCATTATGTAGAGATCTGAAAGCAAGAACAGGCATTTTAAATTGAGCCCTATATCTTACAGGAATCCAATGTAGGGACTGACAGAAGGGTGAGGCGTGGGCAGTATGGGCGGACAGGAAGATGAGCCTCGCTTTTGCATTAATTATGGACTATAACGGTGCAAGTTGGGAGCACGTAAGACCACTAAGAAGCAGATTACAGTAGTCAAGAGGAGAAAGGACAGTGGAATGAACCATCACCTTAGTCGCATATGGCGTTAAGTAGGGTCAGATGCGAGCAATGTTTTTGAGATGGAAGCAGCAGGATTTGGCAATAGACTGAACATGAGGCGTGAAGGAGAGGTCGTAGCAAAGAGAACACCTAGGCAGTGAGTGTTCGTGATGGAGCTGATGTTAGCACCGTTGACTTGGAGAGAAACAGACACAGGAGTAGCAACATTGAGGGAGGAAAGACTATAATTTCAGTATTGGTCAAGTTGAGTTTAAGGAAGTGGGCAGCCATCCAGTTAGAAATAGCAGAGAGGCAGTCAGAGACACTAGCCAAGAGGGACAAGGAGAGATCAGGAGAGGACACATAGATTTGCGTGTCATCTGCATAGAAATTATATTGGAAGCCAAAGGAGCTAATGAGTTTACCAAGGGAGGCAGTTTAGATGGAAAACAGTAGGGGACCAAGGACTGAACCTTGGGGGACACCAACAGAGAGGAGTTGTGGAGAAGAAGCAGAGCCAGAGAAAGAAACACTGAAAGAGCGCTGGGAGGAGCAGAGCCAGAGAAAGAAACACTGAAAGAGCGCGTAGGAGGAGCACCAGGAGAGAGCAATATCTTGGAGACCGATATTGCAGAGAATGAGAAGAAGCTGTTCATGATCAACAGCGTGAAAAAAGCCGCAGAAATGTCAAGGGGAATTAGGATAGAGTAGTGACCACAAGATTTTGCAGCGAGTAGATCATTGGATACTTTGGTCAGTGCCGTTTCCACAGAGTGCTTAGCACGGAAACCAGACTGAAGCGGGTCTAGCAGTGAATTGGACTTGAGGAAGTCTGTCAATCTTGCATACACAACTCTTTCAAGGATCTTGGATGCAAAAGGCAATAGCAAGATAGGACGGTAGTTGGACAGGGAGATAGGGTCAAGGTTGGGCTTGTTTAGAATTGGGGGTTACAGTTGCATGTTTGAAGGGCAGTTGAAATATGCCAGAGGAGAGACATAGATTAATTTGTATGTATCTTGCACAATATTGTCTTTTTTGCTGTTCTTAATTAGTCCCATGTTACCATTAATTGAAAATTCAGTATTTTCCTCACTTTTAAATAAAGGTATTTCATTGTTGAAATGCTAAGAAGGATCTTTGTTAAATATTGAAGTTTACAGAAACACAAATGAACAGTGTAATTTTATTTGTGACTTGAATTTAGAAATGCATAAATCAGTATCAGTGAAACAAAACTGTAAGAATATATTCATAATGTCACAGAATAATCATAGTACATTTCCATTTGAATTAGTCCTTTTTTAATGCAGCTTTTCAATGAAAAAAATATAATATTCAAAAGTGACTCATTAGTGTTTGAATTGTAATAATAAAACTCAAACAGGCATTATAGTGAATAATTGTTACACTTAAGAGTTTTGTTAAGTTCATATGGCACACAGTAATTCATAGACTACTTTTTCCAAAATTAGCGTGGAAAGAATTGATATTGATTATAATATATAATTTATAGCGCTATTGAGAAGTATAAGCTATTGAGAAATATCATCAAATATTATATCCAGTAATTGTTTGGGGACACATACAAAGTTATTTAAGTGTATCCTGCTTAGATTTATAGGTAGTTGGTGAACTAGCATTTCAGTTTCTACATAAAAATAAAAAATAAAAAAATAAAACAAACATTTTTAACCTGTTATTGTCATTTTTTTTCCTCCCTGATCCCTTACTGGCAGCATTGTACACACTGCTGTAGTCAACAGCATCTTATAACGTAAGAAACAATGATTTTTGTTTGTGGATTCGGTTTGATTTGCTGATAATGCAGGGATTGAACTGTCTGTACTTTATATCATTTTTGGTAAATTAACCTATAAGACTTCCTGTGCACACATCTGTACATTTAGTATTTGCATTGTTATTGCATAGATTACCTGTATCCTGTGATTTGTGGTCAAGGTCTCCAGTAATTATTCTAAATTTATATCACATGATGGTTTTATTATTTAAGTTCTCTTCTCAATGTTGATCACACACAAAAAATGAAGGAACTATTCTTATTCTTGAGGTTCTAAAATGTAGATTTTTTCACATTTATATATGGCATTTAGGCCTGTATTACACTTTTTTTGGGGGGTGGCGGGGGGGGGGGGGATAACTCATCTGTTATAGCTGCTTGAGTGCAATTTTAAAAAATCTTATTTTTACACAAAGTTCTGAACCAGCCTCACATAAAACATTTATTTGTAGTTTTGTAAATGTTGAACATGTTTTAGAATACTTTTCGAAAATGTTCACCCAACTAACAAAATGTATTAATATTTCTGATGATTGTGGCAGAAAAAGGAAACTTGAAACAAAATGTAAACAATATTTTCAGGAAAAGAATATAATAGCTGTAAAGACAAGCATACTATGGTGTACAGTGGGGACAGAATTTCACAGATAACTGAGCACAGTTGAATTAACAAAACAAGTCTTACACACCATTCAATGTGAAATAGAGATCAATGAAACCCTGTAGCCTACCCAATTTTATTAAAGGTCACAGAGGCTCATATTTTG
Source organism: Pelobates fuscus (assembly GCF_036172605.1). Taxonomy (NCBI): domain Eukaryota; kingdom Metazoa; phylum Chordata; class Amphibia; order Anura; family Pelobatidae; genus Pelobates; species Pelobates fuscus. Next base: position 64,923,085 of record NC_086320.1, on the reverse strand, counting down.
CTTTATATCTTTCTTTAATCCTCAGCAGCAAAGTAAGTATATTGTAAATATTTAAAGAAAAAAATAATATATTAACCAATAGGAATGCTCCTTGCACTATGTTGTCCCATGTGATCTTAAGCCACTCCTCTTTCTCCTCAGCTAAGTACAAGTTTTACATACCCCCTGTATAAATATATTGCCATATATATTTAAAATTAGTCTACTGTTTGTTTCTATTATTTAGATTTTTCCTCTATATAATTTATTTCTGTTTACTTTGTTTTCTTCAGGGACCACTGTTCACTTTGTTTTCGCAAGCTTTTCCCCCTCGCACCCCCCCCCCCCCCTTTACACTACTTCGGTCGGTTTGTTAATTTCCCAACCATTTTTGTTTCCTAATACTCCATTGCCAGCTGCCTGCCTCACTCCTCCTCCCTGAGGCGGTCAAGTACCGCTAGTTATTCCCGACAGATCGTGATTTCAGAGGGTGCGTGTTGGGCCGGCACCACTAGAGCATGCGCACATCGCAAGTGTGCCTTGCGGAGGCCATCTTGGGGTTTACGGTTTTGCAGTGCTTGTCTGCACAGCCATTACTGCTCGTTTCAGGGCGGGAATAAGCTGATTAGTCATCTGTGTAGTCAGGCAGCTTCACAGTAGTGCTTCCCTGTGTAGTGCTTCCCCAGGAGCCATTACTAAGGGGAACACTCAGTGAGCTGCCTACTATTACTGTGATTTTATGCTATATACTTACTAGTGTACTATCAGGCCTGGCTCTTTAGCGCTAACATTTCCATTGTGAGTGTATCTCCATCCTTTTGTCCAATCTGTCCCTGCATTTTTCTCCTACACTACTGTGTCCCTATTGTGTATTATACAGTCGCAAAAGGTGCTGGAAGTTCACGCTAGCAGTTCTTCCACTAGTGGCCCTAAGGCCCTCACATCTCTGGCGGTGACCAATCCACCTGCACAAGCCATGCAGGATGAAGCATCGCAGAAGCAAATGAACTCTGAGGAGTTTCATTCTCTCCTGGATGCTACGATGTCAAAGTCAGTCACGCAAGCCATCTTTACGGCTATGGGGACTATGTCTGATAACATATCCAAATCTATCACATGGGCCTTAATGGCAACCCAGAATTCACCTGCTCTCCTTTCTACTAAACCCCCAGAGAGTAAACTGGTTTCTCCTAGTGGGCGTAAATCCACCAAAAAAAGTCACTTAGACGAGTAGGCCTCCAAAACTTTGCAGATGGACAGGGTACGTCCTGTCACATATGATAGGGTTGCACCACAACAAAGAACCACCCACCGGGCAAAATCAATGAGGAGTTGGAAGAGGGCTAAGGCCCTAATTGAATCTTCTGAATCCGAGAAGGCACAGAGCGAGTCCAACAATGAGGACTCTTACGATTCAGGTGCATATTTCCCTGAACACAGTCCCTTGCCTGGACCGGGGGTTGACCCTAAGGTCGGGCTGGATAATGCCACCCTCCTTGACCCTCAGGGTGAACCACTTTTTGACCTGGATAGTCTACAACATCCGAGGTCTTCTGAATGGTACCCACTGGACCTGTACGCCTTCCTCAGTTTACAGTCACTTTGGGGCCCTCTGGATATCGATCTATTTACAACCCGCTTGAACTCTTTCAGCTGGAGACTAGGTCCAGAAGCCTTCTTACAATTGTGGCCGAACATGTGCCATTACGCTTTTCCACCTTTCTCTCTGATTGCCCAGACGCTGCTACAACATAAGATTCTCCTAGGCCTCATTGATCCTCATCACCCCATTCTGGACAACTCAACTATGGTTTTCTACATGGAGAATGTTCATAGATTATCCGCGATTACTCCCTGTTTACTCCGACCTCCTACTGGACCCCAACAGTAGCTCGCATCCCCTTCTACTACAGGGACATCTCAGACTACTGGCCTGGCTTCTCTCTGGAGATTCTGTTTCATCCCAAACGTTCCAAGAACAACTTTGGACCTCCTGGCGGGAGCTTGGGCTCCAGGAACCAAGAAGTCCTACTCCCATGCCTTGAACTCATGGAATGCTTGGTGTGTGGAACAGCACGTGGATCCCATATCTGCACCTGTGAGTCATGTCTTGCCTTTCCTCACTTCGCTGTTTGAGCATGGCCTATCATATAGAACAATAAACATACATAGATCAGCCATATCAGTGGGTCACCAAGGTTGGAACGGATTCCCATCAGATAAATATACCTCAGTTTGTGGCCTTTGTGGCTTCAGATTTGCACGCCCACCACATCCTAAGAACTCATCCTTATGGGACGTGAATCTGGTTCTCTGACTTTTTGAAAATTGGCCTCAGAATAAAGAGATTTTACTCAAACAACTTACAGCAAAATTAGTTATGTTGTTTTGCCTCATCTCCTGTAAACGTGTCTCGGATGTTCGTGCTCTGGATATTACGGCACGTTCATTTGCTCCAATGGGCGTTTCATTTGACATTTCAAGACGCATGAAAACGTCCATTACTTCGGTCTTTTATCCAGCTTTTCAACATAACATCAATCTATGCCCAATGGCCTGCCTCAAGGAATATGAAGAGAGCACCGCTTTAATACTGTAGCGGTACTTGCCCTCTCCAGGGGCCAGGAGAGGTCCTCCTTCTCCGCCGCATGCCGTCCTGCTTCTGAAGGGGAGGCGTGCACAGATCGCGAGAAGCAGCCACATGACGCGCCTGGTACTGGGAGCGTGCCGCGCATAGCGGGCGTGCATTTAAAGGGACAGTGGGAGCAAAAAAATAAAAAGGTATCCCATTGGCCCATGTCATTCCACATTCCCCATACTCTCACATATTGGGGGCGTGGATATGACAAGGGCCAATCAAATCAATCTAATAGGTATTTATACTCACCTTTCCCTTAGCTCCTTGCCCTATCGTGGTTTCTGGTTCAGTTCCCTTTAGTGCTTGTATCGTTCATTTGTGGTTTTTTGGTGCTAGACCTTGACTTTGTTCCTGACTCCGTTTTCTCTTTATCCTTGCTTGTCTTGTTTGCCGGTTTGCTCTCCTGTGTACCAGTCCTTGGCTTGTTCTAGTTTACGCTGTCTCTCTGTCCCCTTGACCTCGGCTCGTTCTAGACTCTGTCTTTTCTTGTCCTCGTCAAGTCCGGCCATTCTAAGGTCCGGTAAGACGTATCTTGTTTTCTTGCCTCTAGACTATCTGGACTATTCTTGCGTGTTGGAGTATATTACCATGGCAAATACGTGATCATATCCAGATATGTTTCTAGCACTCAGGCGTCCACATCAACATGTTTCTACAGTCACCTTATCTCGTTGGGTTAAATGGACCATGACTATAGTTTGTGCCGAACATTAAGTTTTTTGGACCCCGGACCCGAACACTGTCATATCACTGTATGTTCGGGTTGGAGTACGGTGTTCAGCGATTTAATGATGCGTTTTGAAAAGCTGCAGGGCAGCCAATCAACAAGAGTTTGACTCGTGTGCCCTTAGAAGCCATCACAGCCATGTCTACTAATGGCATGGCTGTGATTGGCCAGTGCAGCAAATGACCCAGCCTCTATAGAAGCTGGTCACTTAGTATTAGTCAATTTTGCCTCTACTCGCAGTATAGCGCCCACCCCTGTGCGGCTGGTGGGGGCCCTAAATATCAATAAGGAGGGGACCTATTGTCCTCCCCTCTGACCCCCACCCCTGAGCGGTGGGTGAGGGCCCTAAATAACAATAAGGGGGGGACCTACTGTCCTCCACCAGGCCCCCACCCCTGCGCCACTGGCTGCTCACTGTTTACTAGACACGCCCCTACTCGGGGTATAGTGAGTAGGGGCAGAATTTACTAATACTAAGTAATCTTTACTTAGTTTTAGTAAATGTGGCTGAAAGACCAATTTAGGTGACCAATTTAGGTCTTTCAGCCTTTTGGTAGATATCTCCCGAACCTGCCGGACCCGAACAGCCAGGTGTCCACTCAACTCTAATCATGACATTGTCGGACATCGATATTTCTGCATACAGAGTTCACTCAGTTAGAGGCGCTATGGCATCTAAAGCCTTCTCTTTAGGATGTAGATTGAAAGACCTCCTCCATGCCACTGATTGGTCCCGGGAGTCTACATTTCAGGAGTTTTATTTTCATCCAGTTCCTCATCTCTCCACTATATTGGTTGCACAGCTTTAAACTAGCATAATATGAGCCTCCATGTCCTTTAATAAAATTACCAGATTTGACTAATTTCATGACGTAAAGTCAGGATTTTATTAAGGACACGGAGGCGAGTATTATCCCACCAGACTCCCTGGGGTATAGGTATATCATTTCACGAGAAGTATACAGTCCTCCTAATAATGTGGTTATTCACCTAACTGAACTATTTCTCTTGATGTTAATGTTGAAGAATTGGATATACTGCTCTGTTACTAGATGCACTGCAGATAGGATTTAATATCCAAGGACATATTTTACCACGTGTTTCTTTGTCTTTACAGCCTTCTAATTGGTTTTTCAAATCGGTCAACATCAGTCCCTCACACTCTCGAACGGATGTGTGCAAGTTTTATTCCAAGTTGCATTGTTGGATTATCCCGGAGTCGCTGTTCTTCACATCTAGTTGGTCGTCTACTTCGGTCTTGTTGGAATGTTCGTCGGCACCAGTACGAAAGAGGAGTGGCTTAAGGTCTCATGGGACATTATAGTGCAAGGAGCATTCCTCTTGGTTAATATGTTGTATTATGGTTAACCCTCTGGGTGCATGTTGTATTTTTCTTTAAATATTTACAATATCCTTACTTTGCTGCTTAGGATTAAAGAAAGCGATAAAGCATAATACTCGCCTCCGTGTCCTTAATAAAATCATGACTTTACATCATGAAATTTGTAAAAATCTGGTCATTCTCATTCGATGTCAGGTTCATATTTAACTCTAAATCTGGTCCCTCATATAATTTTCTAAATAGATGCATATTTATCGAAACAATTTGACATTGTATTATTCTGTTCTATTCTTTAGCATTCTTGTTGGGAAACTTTTCAAGAAATTCAGTGTAAATGGAAAAAAAAATGCCCTTAGTAATGTAAGTATGGTTACCATTACACTTACTCTTTATCCAGTTATAGAGAATGTAACTTAGTTCTAATAGTTCTAACTTATATTTTATCTTGCACTTGCTATTTGTATTTTTATACTATATTAAAATATGAATGTTTTATATATTTATATTACTATACGATAAGTTCCCATTCTCAGTGTTTTTGCAATACTACATGAAAAAACATACATTATAATTTATGAATTGCTTCACTGAAACCTGTTAGCATTGTAACTGCCATTGTAACTGCCACCTTAATATCATATTAATTAAGGAAAGGTGACTATGTTCCATTTATACCTTTAAAAGCCCTACTGATCCTGTACATTCCTGTACATTTTAACAGTAAAAATGTTCACTAAGTTGTACTTTTTTTGAAATATTACATTCATTAAGATCATTAGCTGCTTATGGAAACCTTGGCTCCTATATAGGTAATTCACCTTAGGATAAAAGAAGTAAGAAGACAGGTGAAGGGAAAGGAAAGGGAATAGTGAACGGGCATAAAAAGGAGAGAAAAAGTCAGGGAATTAAAAATGGGGAAAGAAAAGTTATAATGGTAAAAAAAAATAGTTACATAGCTGAAAAGAGACTTGCGTCCATCAAGTTCAGCCTTCCTCACATATGTTTTTGCTGTTGATCCAAAAGAAGGCAAAAAACCCCGTTTGAGGCGCTTCCATTTTGCAACAAACTAGGAAAAAATTTCTTCTTGACCCCGAAATGGCAGTCAGATATCTCCTTGGATCAAGCAGCTATTACCCCACTAATTATAAATTATATCCCTGTATGTTATGTTTTTGGAAGTATTTATCCAATTGCTGTTTAAACATCTGTATGGACTCTGATAAAACCACCTCTTCAGGCAAAGAATTCCACATCTTTATAGTTCTTACTGTAAAAATACTTTTCTTTGCCTTAGATGAAATCTCCTTTCTTCCAGCCTAAATGGGTGACCTTGTGTCCTATGTATAGCCCTGTTTATGAATAGATTTCCATATAAAGGTTTGTACTGGCCCCAAATATATTTGTATAATGTTATCATATCCCCTCTGAGGCACCATTTTTCTAAACGAAAGAGAGATTTACATTTTTTGAACCTTTCTTCGTAACTAAAGTGCTCCATTTCTTTTATCAATTTTGTAGCTCGTCTCTGCACTTTTTCTAGTGCCATGATATCCCTTTTTAGAACAGGGTGACTAGCCTATTGTGAGGAACCACATCAAATGCCTTGGCAAAATCCAAGTAGATCACATCCACTGCAACACCCTGATCTATACGTCCACTTACTTTGTAAAATGCAATCAGGTTAGTTTGACCTATGTTTCATAAAACCATGCTGATTATTGCTAATAACAAAGTTCTACCCAATGATTCCTGAATATTATCCCTTAATATCCCTTCAAATATATTCCCAGTTACAGAAGTTAAGCTCACAAGTCTATAATTTCCAGGCAAGGATTTTGAAACCGTTTTAAATATAGGAACAACATCTGCCTTCCCCCAATCCTCCGGTACAACACCTGAAAAAAAAGAATCTTGAAAGATTATCACTTATTTGCCACTTAGCTCGATAAGTACTCGTGGATGAATACCGTCAGGCCCTGGAGCTTTATTTACATTATTTTTTTTTTTTATGTGCTTGAGGGTTACATGCATTCTCACTTCGCCACAACAGCAAAAGCAAGACATGTTTTAACATGAAGCTGAACATTGATGGCATATAGGCAATACTGGTGCACATTTTTGTTAGGAATCAAGATTGGTACACATTTAAACTTAGATGCAGTATGATTATAGAAAACAACAAATCAATTAGCTAACAGGCTTAATCGTGTATGTGATTACTTTAGCAGGGTATGCTGCACATTTTCTATAGGTACATATACATATGAGAACTTTGCTTGTATGTCGTGGATTTTTCTCTCATGGATGCTTACTAGAGGAGAACATAGTGATATATATATAGCATTATGTTAGATACTTTAAGACATGATAAAGGAGTTATAGTTGAGATTGACAGCAAATAGCAGGTAGGCTAGATTTAGTTAACGAGGCATGCGTTTAGTGTTATGGCTGGCATCACTAGCTGGCATGGATATGTTATTTACATTCATTTTATTGTAGATCTATGACCAGAAATCTATTATCGGGCCTTGGACACTGCAGTCCTCATTTTATGTTTGTGTTTATTTGTATATTTGTCTGTACATTTGCCTCAAACAATGAAAATAATGTAATGATGCGTCTATACACGCTATATATGTATTTATTACTACAAGTTATTAATTCATGTAAACAAAGCATCACATATCAATTATTAGAAATGGCTTTTGTAAACTGAAATTAAACAATGAAGAAATAAAAAAAAATTAAAAAAAAGAATATTAGCTTCTAATGTTTTATGTTAAACCAACGTGCAACAAGTTGTGCATCAGCATTATATGAGAATTGGTCAAGAGGTATTTATTTGAACATTATAAGACTGTATAATATCCTAATTGTCAAATGACCAATTAGCTGCTTTTTCAAGACCATAAAAATCTCTAGTTGTACGAAATAAATTATTCAGGAATGAATTTGCTCCATAACACAGCAGAAGCATGTTCACCTCATTGTAACAATGTGTAGTATTTATTTTTTTCACCTACTTTCATTGAAACAATTATTAGATATCTTAGTGTGTTGAGATTAATTACTCAATTGTGATTGTGCAGAATTGATTATACAGCTTGGTACAGAAAAGCTATCATGGTTATTTACCAAAAATCATCAATACAGTCATTACGGTATATGGAGAATTTGTGATGGTCCAGAAGAGTGAATACTCTACAAATAAATAGACTTAATGATATTATAGACATTCTTATTACAAAAACTGTTGTGTACTATGCTCTATACTGTATATGAAATAAGTAGGGCCATATATGTTTAGGAGTAAATGTATTCTAAAATATGTCAACATGCAAAATGTTGACATTTGCGTAAAATATGCAAAGTATTTTTTGTTGAATGTAGTTGAATGTAGTTTATTCTGCAGTCAAACCTCTCTGTATTACTACCAATAAATCAAGAATAACAAGGTCTATCTTAGGAAGTAGAAAAGTATTTTGGGGTAGATAATAAGATGCCACCTGATGGACAAATAACATTAAATTAAAAATATATATATATAATTTTCAAACAATGGTGAATGGTAACCTTCCAAATAAATACCTAACAGATAGCTGGATGCAAAACCTAAGAAAATCTTGCTTGATTTATGCACAAACAGAAATTCCAGTTTTATCCATAGCGTCCCAGTTTTGTTTTTTCCAAGGGGACATACTTTAAAAAAACAGAAGGCAATTACATTTTCTTGGTGGAACAGTTAGATGAGAATTATGTTGATGATGATGATCATAATTATAACTGTATTCATCTGTTCTTAAATTGTATTATTACTCATTTATTTACTATGTAAGTAAATTGGAAACAATATTTACACAATTTTTTGTGTTTTGTATACCTATTAATTAGTGAGGCTTCACAGAAAATTGCAAATCTTGTTACCACAAGCACTCTTCAATATGTCATAAAACATAGGGACATTGTATTACTCTACATTCAGATTATATCCTTTATAACTTCAACACTCTATATACGATAGTTAAAAAAAAAATTCAATTATGTTAAATGCTTGGAGCATGTTTGACTTGAAAGGAAACATTCCGAGCAACGTAGAAAGTATTGTACGAGCGGAGCAGCACCCGCTGACCCTCATGTATAATGCCAAACCACACAAAAATGTTTTAACTCCTTGCAATAAAAGACTGATAGGGTACTCCAGGCACCATAACCACAACAACATAATGTAGTGGTTATGGTGCTTGAAGTGTTCCTTTAGATTTTTTTTTTACACCTATACAAAAGTATGAAAAGATGGTGTATCTTCCTCTGTGGATTACCAGTAAACTATGCTTACCCTTTCTGAAATGAAGATTTACTTTCTAGCAGTATAATATATTTGGATAATCTGACAATCATGAAACTTACTAATTGTGTCATCTTTGTACTTTGTAACAGATTAGATTAGATACATAGACAGGCAAATAGAATACTCTAGACAATGACAGCTTTCTATTATGTTATATGCAATCCTTAGAGGTGCGAGAGAAGTAGATGACAGTTTTTTACACATTTTATTTCACCTGATCGTTAGATATAATAATTTAGTTGTGTTTTTTTTTTTTTCATAATAGAAGATACAAGCAGATAATGACACCTAATACAGATGAGGTTGAGTAATATACCAGAGATTAACATTTTTATATCACCACCCCATCACCACCATCACACTTTTTGTTCACACTCTTTTCCTTGCCTAATGTATATTCATCATCTGGATTACGTAGTCACTGCCGTGGCTTGTTATAATTCTGCATAAAGACATTTTGACAGGAGACCTGACCTTTTCGAGATCACTTTCTATCCATTCAATTTCCCTATAGCTATCAACGTGTCTCTTTTCATAGGACAGTCATAATTTATAACCCATTAATGTTAAATAAATAAATAAATGGTGCAATGCAAATTAAATTTTATTCAGCAAATAGAACACTTTAGATTATTTTCTAAATGGCTTTATAGTTTTTTACAGACCAAAAACAAGAAGAGTACTAATGGTTGCAGGCTGAGTGGATAATTGCGTACGTAGAGGAAAATGAATATACAGTTGACATCGAGCCATTCTGAGCATCAATTACTAAGAAGAGTTAGTACACTTGTTTTCATATAAAATAATAAAAAAATAAAAATCAGTGGATGTCATGTTAGTTCATAAATGTATTCCTATTGTACAAAATCAGTGTAGATTTAAAATAAAAAAAACAACAAAATAGAATACTGTAAAAAGCGTATTTTGTAACAAAATATGTAGATAGTGCCATGTTAAACAGATAATATAACATACTTGTAACGGATCACCTGGCACCCCGACTGAGTACCTCCGTTAATGGATGCTCCTAGTGCTTCCTGAGGACTCCAAGCACTCTGGCAGACACCACAATCACCGAATCCGAGAAACCTTTAAATTCTCCCAAGCATATGAATGCTGTAGACCATTGAATAGGAACCATACGAATAGGCTTGTACTCCTAGCAGTCAACTGGAACAGCATACAATAAATCCTTCCCCCAATAATGAGATGACACATCACTTTGAGGGTAAAACAGGAACTCTGGACTGGCTCATCCAGCCTGGCTTTTATTTCCAACTCACACATACAGGCCACACCCAGGGGGAGGCATAAAAGAACCAATGACATAGATGTTACCTCCCACACATCCCCTCCCCTTAGTGTGACACATAATCCCATTATGCATACAGTGTAAAATATACTTTTACACAACTTTCATAACTTTAAAACCATACATCACATTCACATAAAAATACATATCCACAATCAATCCATTCAGGGGAACAACATATTAAAAAATGGCATGAATCCGACCAGGGGTTCAAAAGTTACTAAAAGTATCTTTTGTTCCTTTCTGGCTGGCAGAAAAACATCCCCACAATGCACCCTGGTTTCCTCCTTTCTGCCCTGGAGTTAATTGGAGAAGTAATCCAATTACCCAGGACTAAAGGCAGACTCCATTAACCACATGGTTGCAAAACAACATAAAACACTTTAAAATACATAAAGTCACATTTACACATAACACACAGACATTTCACCTATCCCCAGATAGCTGGGATCTGCACGCACAAAACTACCGAATAGCGCGCAGATCCTACTCACACAGTACAATTGCCATGGAGCTAAAGTCTTTCCCATAGTCTTTCATTATATGAATAGGCTCCATGGTATGGCTATCTGGGGTATCACATTCCCATAAAGTCTGGTCCATTGTCCAAAGGCAAGAGGCGGGCAATCAGCCCCCTCCAAGGACACGTGGCGAGGTCGGTTTCGCCACACTTCTCCCCTTTACCCCCCAGACTAACAGGGTACTTGACCTCCTGCCAGTCAGGGCCCTTGTTAGTCCAGCAGCCCACCCACAAGACAGAAACAGCAGAGCAGCCCACCCACAATAAACAGTTACTACACCTGGGTGAGGGAGAATCTTGTCCAGGTTCAGGTGCCTCACCACGGCTGTGTGTGGGACTGGTAGGCTGCCTTGGTAGGTTGCTGAGGGGGCAGAGACCTGCGGTACTCTGTCCTGTTGCCAGCACTACCACGGGAGTAGTCTGGTTGGAGCCTGGTTGCTGGAGACCGACTGTCTCCCCTTTAAATACACCGCTCTGCTGCTGGAGACCGACTGTCTCCCCTTTAGTTACACAGCTCTGCTGCTGGAGACAGACTGTCTCCCCTTTGGCTAAACAGCCCTGTTGTGGGGGGGCAGGACCGACCATCCCTACCCCCTGTGCTGGAAGTGCAGAGACCACGGTCCCATCTGCACAGGTGTGAGGCTTACAGTCTCCCCCTGGTACATTAAGCTGCCGCTGGGGAGAGGTGGTAACCAGCTCCTCTCCCATTAGAACACTCTGCCGCTGGGGAATGGAGACTGGGCTCTCTATTCCCTGTACATTAATGATCCGCCGCTGGGGAGAGGTGGTAACAATCTCCTCTCCCATGCATACTTCCCGTCTCTGCGGAGGGAGACCGACTGTCTCTCCTCCCAGCACAGAGTCCTGCTGTGGGGGAAAGGGGGCTGGGCTCTCTATTCCCTGCTGGATACTCTGCCGCTGGGGAATGGAGACCGGGCTCCCAATTCCCAACAAATCACACTGCCGCTGGGGAGGGAGGACGGCTCCTTCAGCTCCCTGTAACTTGGGCGCAGAGACCACGGTCCCATCTGTGCTGGTGTGGGGCTTACGGTCTCCCTTTGGTGGGTTAGGCTGCCGCTGGAGAGAGGGTGTAACAAGCTCCTCTCTCTGAACTGTAACCTGCCGCTGGGGATCTGGGCCGACTGCCCAGCATCCCTGTAGGGCCGGTAGAGAGACCGCAGTCCCATCTCCACCTGCCATCTGTGGGTCTTCCCAGGACCAATCCGTGAGGCCCCGCAACATTTGTGAGTAAGGGCCCGGTGGAGAGACCTTGGTCCCATCTCTACCTGCCTGTTGTGGTTCCTCACAGGACCAGTCTATGAGGACCCCCACTTCGGGTTCCTCCCGCCGCCTCAGGGAAAGACGACTAACCTCCTCGGATGCAGCCTCTACTCGGCTGCTGTACCGCTCCTGCTGCTGAGCAAACTTCCTCTCTTTTGCCAACCGGAATTCTCGGTCCAGCCTTGTGTTTCGCTCAGCCATGACCTGGTTCCAGATCACCCGGCGTGTCTCCATGGGTATATCATCCCCATACTCGGCCACTCGCTGCCTCACCTCGGCCAGCCAATCATCTCCAGAGCCAGAACCTTCCATACTTGTCTGCTCCCAGGGGCGCTGCACGACTGCTAGCGTTGCCCTCAATTTGTAAATCCAAACAGTGTCTCTGAGCTGCTTTACCTCGCACTAGGACGCCATCCCACCGCTGCCACCAATGTAACGGATCCACTGGCACCCCGACTTGGTACCTCCGTTAATGGATGCTCCTAGTGCTTCCTGAGGACTCCAAGCACTCTGGCAGACACCACAATCACCGAATCCGAGAAACCTTTAAATTCTCCCAAGCATATGAATGCTGTAGACCATTGAATAGGAACCATACGAATAGGCTTGTACTCCTAGCAGTCAACTGGAACAGCATACAATAAATCCTTCCCCCAATAATGAGATGACACATCACTTTGAGGGTAAAACAGGAACTCTGGACTGGCTCATCCAGCCTGGCTTTTATTTCCAACTCACACATACAGGCCACACCCAGGGGGAGGCATAAAAGAACCAATGACATAGATGTTACCTCCCACACATCCCCTCCCCTTAGTGTGACACATAATCCCATTATGCATACAGTGTAAAATATACTTTTACACAACTTTCATAACTTTAAAACCATACATCACATTCACATAAAAATACATATCCACAATCAATCCATTCAGGGGAACAACATATTAAAAAATGGCATGAATCCGACCAGGGGTTCAAAAGTTACTAAAAGTATCTTTTGTTCCTTTCTGGCTGGCAGAAAAACATCCCCACAATGCACCCTGGTTTCCTCCTTTCTGCCCTGGAGTTAATTGGAGAAGTAATCCAATTACCCAGGACTAAAGGCAGACTCCATTAACCACATGGTTGCAAAACAACATAAAACACTTTAAAATACATAAAGTCACATTTACACATAACACACAGACATTTCACCTATCCCCAGATAGCTGGGATCTGCACGCACAAAACTACCGAATAGCGCGCAGATCCTACTCACACAGTACAATTGCCATGGAGCTAAAGTCTTTCCCATAGTCTTTCATTATATGAATAGGCTCCATGGTATGGCTATCTGGGGTATCACATTCCCATAAAGTCTGGTCCATTGTCCAAAGGCAAGAGGCGGGCAATCAGCCCCCTCCAAGGACACGTGGCGAGGTCGGTTTCGCCACAATACTCCTAATATGTTTCTAGAATACCAGTTACTTAAAAAATGATATTTGAAATATACTGAATATTTATTATTCAATGAATGTATAGGTTAGCAGCTGAAAATAATTATGTCCAACTAATCACCTCATCAGAGAATAACCAATGATCAGGTTATATGCAGTTTTAAAGTTTTAATGGGTATAGTTAGAGACTGTAAAAGTCAATAAGAACTGTTTTATATCTCAATTCTAGATATTTTTTTTATTAATATATGCAGGCATTTTAAGACAATATGAGTATCTTTTATTGCAAACTTGCATTGTAAGCTTCAGGATATGGATTGTTCCAGTACTATAAAACTTGAACAAACTCTACAATGAGGTTGTGTATATCATAATGTAGCATTTTGTTTTAAATAAATCATCTGATTCATATTGTCTTAGCACTTTGTAACATTTAAAAAAATATATTTACATCACAAAATGTTCTGCACCGATAACTATTTTCAATATGAAGAATATATTAATACAATTTTATCCATATTTCATCTACACACACACTCCATCCCCCCCACACACACATGCATCCCCATACACACACACACACACACACGCAGACAGTCACACACACACACACAGGCAGAAAGTCACACACACACACACACAGGCAGACAGCCACAAATGCACAGGCAGACAGCCACACACACACATACACACACACAGAGGCAGACAGCCACACACACACACACACACACACAGGCAGAAAGTCACACACACACACACACACACACACACACACACACACACACACACGTAGACAGCCACACATGCACAGGCAGACAGCCACACACACACATAGGCAGACAGCCACACACACGCAGGCAGACAGTAACACACACACACAGGCATTCACAAACAGGCAGACAGTTACACACACACACACAGACAGATAGTCACACACACAGGCAGACAGTCACACACAGGTAGACAGTCACACATAGTTACCTATGTTCATTGTGCAGGTGGAAGTGGTGAAGCTCCTGGATTCTGGTTGTTGGGGAACCAGGGACTCCTTCCTGCTTCCCATGCAGGAATTACCCGGCACTTCTAGCACCGCCCCATCGTCATTTAGCCCCGCCCCCACCGCACGCTAACCCCGCCACAATGTGTTTTTTTTTTATCCCGGGTGGAGAATAATTAAATCTTTCAGCCGGGTAGCTGGCAATGTGTGAGCTGTGTCGGCCGTAGGGCGCCCCCTGCTCCATGGTGCCCTGTGCGGCCACACAGCTTGCACACCCCTAAGGCCGGCCCTGCATACAGGAACTAGTGCCACTCAAGCTTTTCATTGAGACCATGAGGGGACACTGTGTCCAGTAGGTGGATCCAATGGGTTCTTTCTGTAGACATAGGGTACCTCCTCTAGTCAAAGGGGGCACCCTTTCCAGTACTTGATACCGCAACTGCGAAACATTTTGTATTTTTTCTCTAAAGTGCCGTGCGACTGGTGCATCTGAGTTTGTACTTCGGATTGTGGTTTTATGTTGGAAAACCCAGTCTTTCAGAGCATGTCCAGTTTTACCCACATACCCCCAGCTGCATGGATACTTTAGAAAGTATACCACATGGTCAGTCTGGCATGTAAAGAACCCCTTCAACCTAATTTGTTGGCCAGTTCTGGGATGGCCGCAAAATTAACCCTTAATGAGTGATTACAACAGGGATACGTCCCGTATATGGGTTTTGAATGAAATGACCACGTTTGTTTGCAAACAGTGGAGGATTCTTAAATAAATGTCCACTCTGCTTGTCTGTTTGTAATATAAACCAATTGTTACGTATGATTTTCTGGATTTATGGTGTAAGTTATGAATATGTACTCACAAATGGTATTCTGTCTTGTTTGGATTTATTGGCCGTAGAGAGTAATTCCTCCCGATTGATGTCTTTAGCTTTTCGTTTAGCTTTTCGTAACAGATTGGAGCTATATTCCTTATCCAGGAATTTCTGTGAGAGGTCTGTAAAGCGGGTATCAACTAGATTTTCATCACTGACAATACGGCGAACTCGCAGAAACTGGCTGTATGGAATAGAACAGACTTGTTTAGGGGAATGAAAACTATTTACATGTAGCAAACTATTTGAATCAGTTGGTTTAGTGTACAGATCAGTATCCAAGGATCCATCTTTTTACTGACCTGCACATCTAGAAAATTCACGAAGTCCGTACTCACAACCGTGGTAAATTTAATGTCCCTATGACACTCGTTTAAGTACATAAGAAACACTTCCTGATCAGTCCTGGTGTTCTGCCATAGCATAAAGCAGTCATCTATAAAGCGTAGCTACTTAGTGGAATGCACCTAAAAAAGCAAGTTTATAGACAAAATTTTCTTCAAAGTCTGGCATGAAGAGGTTGGCATACAAGAGTGCTATATTAGCATCCATCGCAGTCCCCTTGCTTTGTTCATAAAAAATTTACATATACCTAAAGAAACTCTTCTTTAAAACAATTTCCAATAATGTGTTGACAAATGAGCACATTTTTTCATCTGTAAGTACACTTGATAGTCTCTTCTGCACTATCGCCAAAACTTCATGTTGGGGGATAGATGTTTATGAGTTGAACACATCCAGTGTCACTAATAAGTCAGAAGGCTCTACCCGTATGCTTCGGATGCTCACCAAAAAGTCTTTAGTATCCTGAATATAGGATTTGCCAGAAGTAACTAAAGGTTGTAAGAACTTGATCCACAAAGATGGCTAGAGGTTGGAAGATAGAATCTACCCACCACAATAGGGCGCCCTGGAGGATGAATGGGATCTTTGTGGTCCTTTGGTAAGGTGTAAAATACAAGCGTCTAGGGAACTTATTACAGAGGAAAGCAAACTGAGATTTAGTGATCATCCTTATCTAGTACAGTCTGGATGACTTTGGTCACATGAGGTGTGGGGTAATTTTTCAGGACTCTAT